>NC_140957.1:992500-1040000 GCF_014529385.1 Adiantum capillus-veneris
TAAACTGCTCATCCGAGCTCAGATTTGAGCACTTTGATATTGTAGACTCGGGTTTTTGTCCATTCTGGACAGAATGGTGTTGTCTATTTTACCAAATTCCTCGTTGTTTCCTTTTGTTTTGGCTTTATAAGTTTCTCCTATGAGCAAAGCCTCTACTATAATTTGTAATTGTATTTGGCATATTTCATCCATATTGTGTGTGCTATTTGCCCCATTGGTGTATATCTAAACATCAAAAATATCTCTCTTTTGAACTAAGTTTTTGGGTGTGTGTATGTGTGTGTGTCTCTGTGTTGAGTGGGCAAATGGATAGTCTCTCTCCTCTCACTCCATCGATGTGTTCCCTGTCTCGGCCAGGTGGATTGTGTAAGCCAAGTGGTGCCCCCATAGAGTGTGTGTGTGTGTGTGTGTGTGTGTGTGTGTGTGTGTGTGTGTGTGTGTGTGTGTGTGTGTGATCCCAAGAGTGTGTGTCGGGTGATTATAGAGGCGTTGTGTGTTTTTCCATCCCGCTCACATTCTTTTGGTGCCCCCACGGAGGATCTTCTTTGAGTACCTTCAGCTTTGGGATTATAGGTTGCAGATTACAGGTTACAGGTTGCAGATTACAAGTTATAGGTTATAGGTATAGGTACAGGTGATATACATAGGTACAAGTAGCTGGAGTAGAGTGATATATTGACAAGTGGAAGTCACTTGCAGTTGCTGTGGGTATGCATCATTGGGCACCTGTTTGAGCGCATTGTCTGGTATTGTATGTTACTTGTAGATACTGCCATTGTACGCCTTTGTGGAACCATAATTCATTTTATTTGGCAGTCCCAACCATTTTTGAGACTTGGTCTAGAAGATAGTCATTTTTGAGACTTGACTATACGAGATTTGCATAAACCTTTGTGAGAGGGTTGTGGTGAGGTTTTATTGAGCTGGGGGATTCTCGAGTGTGAGATCAGTTCGGTAATACAAGTGGCTAGAGCACCCTTTTCATGAAGTCATCATAGGCTATGTACTAGTGACTCCTACTTGATGCTTGGGTTCCATTGTTGGTAGGTTATGCATGCATATACAGTCTATCTTTTGGGTTCTTATTGCTCTACTTGTGGGGAAACTCTGCCAAAATTTTTCCAAGTTGGAATGGCTGGTTTTTTGGTCTTTTCAGACATTTATGTTGTTATGATGTTGAAATTTTGAAAAACTCAAAGGGTAATTAGTCAAGTGTGGTTTCTTGGGAGCTAAATCGATGGCCTTTAATGGATAATCACGACGGACCTTAGTTCACTCCTTTTCATTTTGCACAAAGAATCCATATAGTTTTCATGTGGGCATGAAGATTTTTTACCAGCACCACATACTCTTTATGTTTGGGCCAAGAAGATTAAGAGAGATACTGGAATCCCCTTTGCCTGTTGTAATTCCAATGAGATTAACTATGAAAACTCATTTGATGTGCATGTGTTCTTTCTTTTAAAATTTTTCTCTCCATTGAAGTTTTTGGGGACTGAGTCAGTGAAATGTTTTGGGTTCTTGCATTTGTGTTAGAAGGGGTTCTCAAAGCATGAAAAATTGGGTAGCCATGGCTTTCTCTTATCCGGAATTTCATGGAAGAAGGGATGAAGATGTGGAACAAAGATGGAGGTTGCTTGCATTAGCAACCAAATTCATGATCACTTGCAAATGTTATGTCTTCTCCAGCTTTGTTTGAAGAGTGATGTACGAGTTTGGTTCAAAGCATTTGAAGAGGAGTTGCGTGCGGCTGATCCACCTGTGAGATTAAGTTGGGACAATCTAAGGCATGGATTGGAAGTGGAGTTTGCGAAGATAGGAGATCCTTACAAAGTGTGGAAAGAAGTATAGGGTTTGGTGCAAAGGGAAGGTGAGCCAGTAGATGCGTACATACGTAAGTTTTTCAATGGTATGGGAGTGGATGTGCAAGGCCTTAGCACCATAGGTACCCCCACTTGACATGATGAAGAAGGATAGATTCTTGGGTGGTCTTTGGGAGAATATACGTTGGAGAGTGGAGCTAAAGGATCCTAGGACATATGAAGATGCATTAGATGCAGGGAGGAACAAAGAGTGGAAGCTAAGAAGAATGAGTCAGCTAGGAGTAGAGTCTTTCCCCAGGAGGTCTGAATTTCAGCCTATGGATTCTTTGCAAGGTCATATGCTAGGGGTTCATCATGAACCAGTGGTTTCTGTTACTCCTCAGGTTATGCCAGTAGTGGTCATTACAGTAGTGCAAGATGATGGGCTAAGGCTAGACATGAGGTAAGTGGTAGATTTAATGAAGAATCTCAGCCTAAACATGCTAGGTAACGTGGGAAATAATGGAGGTCGAGGGAGGTTTTCAAATCAGTCAGGAGGTGAAGAAAGACCCAGGGTGTTGGACAAAGCAATGGTAGAGTCTCCTGGAGGCAGACTCCCACGTGTTATAATTGCGGAGAGTTGGGCCACATCAGCCGCAATGTGATAAGCCACCAAGGATGTGGGGAGACATGTATCCATTGCCAAGACAGGTTCTAGCTAGGTCAAATGATTATGGCATTGAAATTAAGGGAGAAGAAATAAACAGTGGATTAACCCAAGAGGAGAAGGGAAAGACAAAAGTGATAAGTGTGGTCACCTTGGAGAAGGCAACAAAGATGGAGGATACATAAGTGATGCCTATTGGGAAGAGGAACACATAAGATAAGGAAGGAATAAATGCCCGAGGTCCTAGCAAGAAGAAGGGAAAGAGCCATGAAGACGAGGATGTCAAGGCCAAGAGAAAAAGAAGGGCTCATTGCAAGTTTCATGTTTCAGATTTTCCACTACGGGATGGGCAATCAAGCTATGACTTGAAGGAGGATATGACAAGCATGAAATCAGATGTTACTTCTGGGCAGCTTATAGAGATGGTTCCTAAGCTAAAGTGATAGTGGAAGAGGATGGTTAACCCAATCGAGAAAGAGCCAGAGAGAGGTTCAATGAAGGTGCTGGTGATGGATGAGCTATTAGACATTTTCCCAATACTGGATGTGTGGCACAAAAGAAAAAATATGGGACAAGTTTATCTTGATGGTGGAGCCCAAATATGTGTCATAACGCACTCATGTGTTGAGAAGATGGGTCTTACAGTGACTGGGTGTCAATTTTCGAATCAAATTGGCAAACCATCAGATAGTAAAATGTTTGGGTGTTGTAAAGAGCTTAGAAGTGGAGGTGTATGATGCAAAGGTGGTGGTTGATTTTCATGTGATGCGAGCGGGGTTGGGAGCATATCCTATTATATTGGGTGGACCATGGTTACGTGCAGTGGGAGCTATTCAAGATTGGAGACGTGGTACAATTAGCCTCTATGGAAAGACATGTACCAAGAAGCTATATAATATGGATACAAGGAAACAATTGGAGGAACTTTATGAAGATGAGTATGAGTCTAGTGATAAAGACTATTCCACAATGTCTCACGAGGGCAGTGATAGTACTACCAGTAGAGTGATGAGGATGTTGATGTTGCATTTTTTCTGATGTGGACAAAGAAATCCATGAGTCTGGTTTAGTCACATTTGCAAATGAGATTGGAGATGAAAGTGAAGGGCCTTATGAAGTGATTGAAGGGCTGATGCAAACCAAGGTTGAATTGTCAAAGAAGCAGGATATGATGACACAAATGATCAGTGAAGACCTCTCAGCTATGGAGAAGGAGATATATTTGCACATGCTGGCTAGTTTTCCTGATTTGATCATTACTTCATATGAAGAGATTAGAGGGTTCAAAGGAGAAGATATGCATATAGAGCTGAAAGAAGCTGCTAAGTCAGTGTGGAAAACTCTAAGAAGGATGGGTCAAGATCAGATGGAAGCCTTGCGGGAAGAGGTGAAAAAGCTATTGAAGGCATGGTTCATAGTCCTAGTGGAGACCACAGAATGGGTGAATCCATCAGTAGTCAGCCCAAAGAAGGATGGAAAGTGGAGGATATGTGTAGATTTTAAACCCTTAAATGAAGCCACTAAGAAGAACCCATATCCTCTTCCATTCATCTCAGATCTTGGATTCATTGGCACGTTATGAGAGGTACAATGTGTGTGATGGTTTTTCAAGCTATTTTCAATTGAAGATTGCTCTTAAACACCAAACAAAGACAACTTTCATTACACCATGGGGTTGTTATTGCTACACAGTATTTCCATTTGGGTTAACAAATGGACCATCCTTCTATCAAAGGAGAGCAAATTGGGTATTGGCACCATTCATTGGTAGTTGTGTTAAAGATTTCATGGACGATTTTTGTGTCTACAGCAGTAGGGATGAACAGCATGAGAAGTTGCAGATGGTATTGGGTCAATATGATGGATATGGGGGACAACTAAATCCATCGAAATGTCATCTAGCATAGCCAAGGGTGAAGTTATTGGGCCATATGGTGTCAAAAAATGACAGTGAGGCTAATCCAGAAAAGGTTAACTCTATTATTCTTCTTCCATCACCTAAGAGTACAAAGCATTTGGCAACCTTTGTACACAATGTGAAGTACATGGCATGATTTATTCCATTGTCTTCACATCTCCTTTATCCATTGCAATGGGATGACAAGTGTGAAGAAGTGTTTCAAGAGGTGTTAGGGGGGCTATCAGCCATGCAAGCTACTAATTGGGAGCAAGTGTTTTATGTAAATCCATCAGTAGGGGATGATGCCATTGGAGCCATGCTATTGCAAAAGGAGAAGGGTAGCCATTATATGAGGCCAGTGTATTGTGCAAGCCAAGTGAAGTTGGTAGCAGAAAGAAAATTGTTGAAGCTAGTAATAGCCAGTGTAATATTTGCTTGTTGTCTACAATTTCGTCATTACTTCCTACCACGACCTTTTGTTTTCTTAACGAGTTATGTATTTTTGCCACAGTTAATTGATGGCACTAACATGTCAAATGTGGTCAAGAAATGGATAATTGAGCTGCAAGAGTTTGAGTTCTCTTTTTTAGTGGAAGACAATACAAGATCTACACTAGCTAATTTGTTGACTTACAAGGATAATCCCCTTATTGTTAAAGGAAGAGGTGGTGAAAAGGGTAGTTGAAGAAGTTCCACAGATCAGCATTGCACATGTGTTGTTCTTTGATGGATCATGCAGAAAGAGCCATGATGCGGCTTCAGGGGGTATAGCACTTTATGATCCATAGGGGAAGCTAGTATGCAAGGGAGGCTTAAAATTGGATGCTCATAGTAACAATGAGGCTAAATATGCTACTTTGGAATCCAGATTTACACATTTGTTTGAAGCATGCGATTAGAAGGTTGAGCCTAAAAGGTGATGCCGTGTTAGTTGTGAAGCAAGTGTTGGGTGTGTGGAAGAGCAAGAACACCTCATTGAAGGAAGTGTGTTTCAGAATTAAAGGCCTGTTAAAAAATTTCAATGCATGGAGAATCAGACACATTGAACATGCTCTAAATGGCCAGGCACATGAAGCAGCTCAAAGCATGATTGGGGAGCTATTTGTGTTGAGGACCAATTTACCTCTTTATCATGGCTAGGAAAGTTTGGCTCAAGAAGAGGAGCTTTTGCTAACAGGAATCATTTCGAAGGACATTCAAAAGTCTAAGAAGTATGGTTTTGTTCATAGAGCATCCAAGTAAAAATTAATTGGTGATGTCTTGTACATGAAAGGGGCTAATCTGGTGCTGAGAGGTGTACCTTGGCGGGAGGAGCTTTATAGAGTGTTGGAAGAGAATCATGAAGGCGCATGTGGCAAAAATTTTGCTCTAAAGATCACCTTGCATAAGATCTTGCAAGAGGGGTATGTATGGCCTAGTTTCCACAAGGATGTTCACCACTGGTGTAGGTCTTGCAATAGGTGTCAAGCATTTGTGAAGAGAGTGTTGAAGCCAGAGCTACGAAAAAACATTATGGTGTTTGATGTGTTTGAAAAGTGGGGGATTGATGCAATAGGCCCTTACCTATCACAAGTAGGGGCAAAAGATATGTTTTGATTGCAGTTGAATATCTTTCTAGATGGGTAGAGGCTATAACAGTAAAACAAATCACTGCAAAGGATGTGGAAAAATTTGTGTACAATGAAACATGTTGCAAGTTTGGCGTGCCACTAGAGCTACTTTCAGACAAGGGTCCAGGATTTAGAGCTAAACTATTAGACTTTTTATGCACGAAGATGAAGATTAGGCACCAGCATACCACTCCTTATTATCCACAATGTAATGGCTTAAATGAAAGATTCAATGGTGAGTTGGTACAAATTCTTTCAAAAGTGATAGAGCATCAAGGAAAGAATTGGGATTTAGAATTTCCTAGTGCATTATGGGCTTACCGTACTTCGCTGAAGACAGGTACAGAGTTTACTCCATTTCATTTGGTATATGGAAAGGAAGCACTATTGCCTATGGAAGTAGAGTTGCCTGTGGTCAAGATGTTAGAAAAGTTGCTTGGGTAGTCCAGTAAATCATTCAAAGAGAGGCTCTTACAATTACAAGAGGTTCAACTGGATAGAATGAGCGCATGGGAACATTATGGACAGATGGAAGATAAGGCTTTAGCAAAGATAAATGAAAAGGTCAAAAGTAAGGGTATCAATAAACATGACTTGGTACTGCGCTACAATAGTAAGCTGGACAAGACATTCTAAAAGAAGTTTCAAATTAAGTGGGAAGGCCCTTTCAAGGTAGTGGAGTGTTTATCGAATGGTACATATCAGCTTGCTAACCTGTATGGGATTATACATAAGTCAAGTGTAAATGGATTGAATCTTAAACTATATCATGGTAGAGCAGGATGAGCTATCTATAGAACAAGTAATATCTATGAGGGATGAGGAGACCTGTGACGTGGCGAGTCTCATATCTCTTTTTGTTGCTGCTGATCATGAATGATCTAGCACGCTAGGGGATGGGCAAATTATGCTAGGAGTTTTTTGGAAGAAGTGGTTGCACATATGTACATACACATGCATGGTGCATGGAATAAAGGATTGCCCATTTTCCAGAGCCAGGTGGTTACATGGGGCCCACATGTGTACAGGTAGGATGTGTACATAGTACATCAATTTCCATCGTACCCAGTATCAATGTGTTGTTCTATAATAATGAGGAATTGGTAGAGTGTAAAACTTCTCGAGCAAGCTATTAGCAAGCCGAGGACATGAGGTAAGCAGGTGTGTCAGATGGCATTTAGTGGTGTTCGGAGATTGAATGGGGTCAACAGTTGCCGTGGGTAAGTGAGGACACAACAGGAATGTTTTTGTGTGATGATTATGAAAAATGTTTATCATGAGAACTGTATTTGTGGGCCACTTCACATGATTGCAGGATGCATTATTGCAAAAAGTTGAGTGCCAAGTGTGCAGATGGATGTAGAAGGGTGACAAAAATGCAATGTGTGGCCATTTTTTGGCTTGTTCGGGGTCTGTTTGAGATCAATCAAATGGCAAAAGGTGCCCAAGGGATAAATTAAAGTGTGGACACTGAAAAACCTAAGAAAAAAATCAGCAAAGTGTGGAGAGAAGAGGAGGAACAGCCGCAACTCAGTTTTTGTTGTTTTTGGAGCCTGTTTTGGCCCCATAAACTGCTCATCCGAGCTCCGATTTGAGCACTTTGATATTGTAGACTATGGTTTTTGGCCATTCCAAATGCAATGGTGATGTCCACTTTGCCAACTTACTCATTGTTTCCTTTTCTCCTATGAGCGAAGCCTCTGGTCTAATTTGTAATTGTATTTGGCATATTTCATCCATATTGTGTGAGCTATTTTCCCCATTGGTGTTAGCCCAAGCTCAATTGTATCTAAACATCAGAAATATTCCTCTTTTGAGCTGAGTTTTTGGGTGTGTGTGTGTGTGTGTGTGTGTGTGTGTGTGTATGTGTATGTGTATGTGTATGTGTATGTGTATGTGTCTATGTCTGTGTTGAGATGACAAATGGATAGTCTCTCTCCTCTCACTCCATCGTTGTGTTCCCTGTCTTAATTAGGTGGGTTGTGTAAGCCGAGTGGTGCCCCATAGTGTGTGTGTGTGTGTGTGTGTGTGTGTGTGTGTGTGTGTGTGTGTACATGTACCATCCCAAGAGTGTGTGTTTTGGGTGATTATAGAGGTGTTGTGTGTGTTTTCATCCCGCTCACAGCGTGGTGGCTCTTTCCTATCAGTCAAAGATAATAATTCCTCTTCTTTTTCTCTCCATTGTTTGGAGTGGCCCTTTGTTCTTTGGTGTGGTGGTTGTTGTGCTTGTTGCTTGTATGTCTTGCCACTCTTGAGCCTGTGATGAGGCTTCTCCCTGACTAACTTGCCCAGAGCTTGAGGAGCGTCAAGAATGGCCAGGTGTTAGCGGGTGTTTCCTTGTGTCTCTAGGCTGCACGGACTTCTCACAACCTTGGTGAGTGTTCTTATTGGTAGGTGGATGATCTTTGGAAGGTTTTTGGTGCATTTTATGGGGTATGGTTGGAGCTTACCTGTGAGAATGAGAGAAGAACCAAGTGATAAGTGAGTGGATCTTATATTTATAAGGGCCCGTTTTAGAAGGGTCCTTTCACACTATATATAATTTTTTTAAAACTTTTATTTTTTTAAAGGTTGCTCCCAGAATTTAATAAAAGTAAATCTATAGACATAGAATAGTTATTGACATTGAATCTGCCTTGACTCTTATTGAACCTTGTGTTGGCGCCATGTTCCATGCTTGGCAAGGCCTTGTGACATTGGCCACTTGTTGTTGCACTCTTGATGACTCAATTTGCGCAATTGCCTTGTAATCTTGGATTGTTGTGCATGTTTCATGGTGAGCTTATGAGAAAATGTATGTGTAAGAACCAGTTTAATGTCTCTTCTAAATAAATATATTGTACCACACCACCACCATGTCAAGTATTTTAAAAGTACACCCCCTAGCTTAATAATGGGACTTCTCTATGTCCTGAGGTGCTAAAAATCTCAAGCAAACCATATTTGTGCATAAGAAATGCTCCATGTGCAAATAAGATATGTTGTCCACACACAAATTATAAAATGGAAAAACCCTCATATAATACTTTTACTATGTCATATGGCTTAGCATGTAATGTGTAATGTCATTCTCACCCCAAGCAAGGGTGAAGATCTTGGTGAAATCCACCAACACCACTTGAAATGATTGGTGTTGCTCCTCTATTGTGTTGGTAAGACTCATAAGCTTGACATGGATTTTCTGGAGTTGCTTTGTTTAAGAATTTTTATGCTTTTTGTCCACTCATTGACACTTTTTTAGCAATCTCATCGTCCTCCCCTATGTTCTTGGGGAGAGAGAAGGAGGAGAGAACAAAGGGTTTTCTTTTTGGAAAAAAGAATATTGAAAAAGTGGACTTCAGTGAGAGTGTAAATAAAAAAAACAAGTCAAAAAATGATTTTTTGATATGCATATATGTCGGGGAAGAGTTTTAAGCCAAAAATAAGTGAAAATCAACTTTTTGAAAAGAAGTTCATTTTTGGTCCTTAGTTATGTATTTTTTGTATGATATGGCCACACTCTCTTTTGCCCATCACGTTCAAAAAGCTAGAGAGAGAAAGGGACCTCTTAGATCCACTTCCTACATGGGCCTTAAAAAAAGGCTTAAAAAGCCTATTAAAAACTAGCTTCTTGAACTCCATTGTCCCCTTAACCTTACACAAAATTAGCCTTAATTGCTAAAATCTAAACTTCCTTACAAGACCCATGCGAAGTCCATTATTTTCTAATGTAACATGTCTACTTCACACTATTATTGACACTCTGTTCCAACCACTCAATGCTAATCAGATGCTTGAATACTAACAATACACATTGTGGAAGGAGAAAACAAGAGTAGGAACCTCACACATCATGAACAATGACATGGCTAGGAGAGACTAATTAAAGAATTATTAAGCTTCTAAAAGGTAATCAACTTCAGTTGCACATAATCAATACAAAGTAGACTAATAAGAAAGAAAGAGAGTTTGATTAATAAGAATCATGAGATACAAGGTCATGGGGAACCCAAGAACCTCATGACCATCATATCTACAAAGAGCATAGCTCACCCAAGAATGTGTATATGTAGCTTAGGGCTCTTTTATAGTCATGAACTCCAAGCCACCATGCTTTGAAATTGAATTAAGCTCCCAGTCCATAGTCTATACAAATTGAAACTCCAAATGAGTCCAAGACCTTATACAATAAACATAGGAAAATTTGTACACATCCTTTGCTTGGTGCATGGTGGGTGTACATGTTAGCCACTGCTAATATACCACTCACCAATATCAACACTCCATGCTTGAAGAATGTAGTTACTATTATATGCATATTTACAGCAATATATTATAGAAGGTGAATTTCTACAAGAAATCATTCTCATTATCTTCCAATTCCACCAATTCTATTAATAGCTTAGATTCCATAATTCCTGCCCATAGTTGACAACGCTCCACCTCCTCTCTAGCCCACCACCACTACCTCCTCCTTCATGTTGTCATAAAACTGTCAAATCAGCCAATGACTATCATAAAGCTCAAAAATATTTACAAATTGCATTAAAAGTATTCCATGAACTCAATCATAAAGTTTTTAGAATGACTGCAACTACTAAAGTCTTGCGTCCTAGCCGGGTTATGGTTCCTTGGATTGATTTTTGTTGGTCTTGGCTTGTGCCATTGCCTATGGTACAACTACCCCCAACATTTGGTACCATTTCCATTGATGATAACCTAAGATTTAATTGTGTGTAACTTAAATTTGATTTGATTTGATTCTATGTGTGAAAACTTAGAAGCTAATTTTGAGTTATGTTACCCCCAAACCTCCCAGTTCTACTATCATTTCTATTAATTTCACTAACCATTACAAATTCTGTTTTGATTTCATGCTAGTTTCAAATAATCCCTACGTTTCATAATTCTATCTCCTAATTACAGGTTGATTCATCACTCTAATCATGTTTTTGGAGCTGAATTGTGCCTAGTTTTGTTATTTGTATTTTATTTTTTGCTAATTTGGTCATGTTTGGAACCAGAGTTGCAGATGCAGACAATTGTGTGTGTGATGATTTATCTACGCATAGAGCAAAGAATAACTTAGAGCTCGATTACAATGTAAGTGCACTAACTCTCTCATTGAGTTTTTAGTTCTTAATCTGGCTTCAATGATGTGCTATGTCAATTGCTAAAACTATGTGTGCAAGTCAAGTGACCTACTTTGTGCACTAACTTGCTCATTGAGTTTTTAGTTCTTAATGTGGCTTCATGATGTGCTATATCAATTGCTAAAACTCTGTGTGTAAGTCAAGTGACCTACTTTTTGTGATTCTTTTGATTGTATTGGAATGAAATTGATAGTCAATTTTAATGATTGAATCTTTTGTATTTCAAGGTTATGCTTAATTTTCTACCAAGATTCGTGTGTGTGCATAATGATCAATGCTTGATGAAAGAAGACTTGATTATGTACTGTCAAAGAAGAAAAAAAACCTACCACAATTCAAGTGTGTATCTACCTAATGTTTAGTGTATTCATGCCAAGAAATGCAAAGAATTGATCATAATTGCGTGTGTAAATTAGTTAATTGATGTGTGTGTAAAGCAATATTAATCAATGGTTATGCCTATCTGCCAAGAAATACTACAAAATTTGAGTATGTGTGCCCACTTCAAAACCACTTGATTTCATGATTGATAATGAATTGGGACAACTCAATAGTTTTATATTGAGACATGTGCATAAAAATTGTATGCAATCATTTTTGTTGATGCCTTATTCCATTCTATGACCTCAAAGAATTGATCATAATTGCATGTGTAAATCGGTTAATTGATGTGTATTCAAAGCAAAGTAATTTTGCCCACTTTAAGACCACTTGATTTCATGATTGATGGTGAATTGGAACAACTAAATGCGTTTAGATTAAGAGATGTGCATAAAAAATGTGTGCAATCTTTGTGTGCATCCCTAATTCCATTGCTATTTGATCCATAAATGAAATTATGTACCTATTTTTGGAGTGTGCATTTCTTAATTAGGTCAAATTAGGATTATTTTTTTAGAAATTAAGCATGTATGCATTCATATGCTTGACCAAGAATGCAAAGGGAGAAATGTAATGAAGCATTCATGGATTTTTTGCAAAAATGTTTGGGTGTGTATGCCTATCTCTGAGGTCCCCACCCCGCCATATCAAACAGCGGATCTGATGGTGAACCTGGTGGACACTAGATCTATAGCGGAAGCAAACAAATTGATTCAGGGTTCAGCTAGCGGACGATCTCTCATCATAAAGTAAGTCGAGCTCGAGCCTACTAGTAATGAGATCTAGCTCCACCTCGCAGGGGAAGCGTACTTAAACCATCTAGCGATCCTAAGACCCACCTTCCAAGAGGAGAGAAACCCCGAGTGCCTTTTTCCCCATGTTTCAAAGGCACGTACTCTCGAGATTTCACCGCTCTAGGGGCAATGAGTATTACTAATATCGAATTAAACACTATGGGGACAGAGAGTTCCCGACCAATCGGGACCACCCATCTCATAGGCATTGGCAACCTGAGTCAAGCCCCCACTTTCCACCCCCATACTCACACTTCCTTGTGTCTCCTAATTACTACCACAATGGTTGTTTAACATATAAGTTTCTTGATTAGATTCTGGTTCACAAGGTTCGTTAAGACAACCCTTCAACCAGTATTGCAAACGGCACCAAGACAGAGTTCTAGTAAAAATTCTGCTCAAACTTATTCATTAAAATTCCAATGTTCTGGAGGTAGAACATCCCCCCTCCAGCGAGAGTTTACTCCTCCCGTTGTCGCCTAGCTGCCCATACAACTAGGTATGTCCACCGCATAGAAAGCACGACATGGACACTCCCACCGCATAGAAATCAAGACGTGGGTTCCCACCGCATAGAAATCAAGTCGTGGGTATCCACCGCATAAAAAGCAAGTCGTGGATTCAAGAGCCCTTAACGAGGAACTCTGCCCCCTGTGATCAGTAGGGGGGTCAAAACTGATTCAACATTGGAATAAAATGAACATGTCGAGCTAAATTTTCCCTAGCAGACATTCTTTCCTATTGCAAACAGCATACCCATCAATCATTTCTTTCCTACTTTAGACTTTGATGTACAAATGAGTTTAGTGCCGATATTTCCGTCGGATTTCTCCAACATGTTTTGGGGATATGTTCATTTCTAAATAAACGTGTGCAATGTTAATTCAAACAACTTGAATAAAATTTAGTGACCTACCTCTTCCATTTGCTCGTCAATGGCCGGTGCTTGGCCGTCCAAGGGAGCTTTCCCCTTTCTGTTCACATTGCTCGTTCATGCCTCCTGGTCGTGGGCTCCACCAAAGCGAGTCCTCTTAACCGGGGCCATTTTAAACTCACTACTTTAAATAATTAGCTTGGAGAAAAGAGCTAATTTCCACAAGTGTTATAACAAGCCAAATGATAGATTAGCAACATCAAACAATGCCTGCTACATGAGAGGTTTAGATTTTTCCATATAGCAATCATTATGGAAGATGCATATTCCTATGGGAACCAGCTCTAAGGATAATTACTCGACTTAGATGATTAAGAATAATAAGGTCTCATTAATAGAATTACCAGAAAGATGAATCAAGCATAATTAATTTCTTTCCTAGCAATTAGAGGATGCAGGTTCACCTCATGCATAGGTGTGAGAAAAATTAACTCTTAGAGACTTAATGATGACTTTAATTTTACCTTAATTACACCTTAATTCATAAGAGAATGGATATAATTTAGCTACATTGTTAATAAAAAAGTGATTTTCATCAATCTACACAGTTACCGGCTTATCGATTAATCACTATGCTACCTAGAGAGAGAAAATTCTATTAATCATGCACTAATCACTAATTAAGGATGATGAATGGCTGATAATTCAGCTATGGTGTGATGATTACATAATAGAATATGGTTAAAGAGAAATTAGAGAGTAATTATAGAGAATTACGACTAGGAATAAGAATAATAGACGAGAAATTTAGATGGTAATGAAAAGGATTTGCAGAAATCATTAATTAAATCGTGGTTACCGTGATTAAGGGTTGATAATCCTCTCGATTCTCTGATTTAATCAAGCTTCTTGAGGCGAGAATTCGACAGCACCTCCCTCCTTGCTTCTCCTTCAAAGGATGTGTGTACCGGCAGCACCTCCCCAAGGTGTGTGTAGGTGTGTGCGTGTGTACTGGGTGTGTGTGTGTGAGCATGTGTGTGTGTGTGTGTGTGTGTGTGTGTGTGTGTGTGTGTGTGTGTGTGTGTGTGTGTGTGTGTGTGTGTGTGTGTGTGTGTGTGTGTGTGCACTTGCCTTTAAATAGACCTCCTCAAGCTGAAAATCGACCTGGGTTGCTAAATGCATCTGGGAGCTTCTCCAGTTAAGCATGGCAAGTCCAATTCCCTACCCACCAAGTGTCGAGTTCGCTTGGTTAACTGGCTCTCACACTTAGTTGCAAGCTTGGAAACTCTCCCAAGACTCCCACAAGGCAATAGGGTGCCCCCTAGCTGCTAAAGTTGAGTTGGAGTGGGCTGGAACCTGTTCCCACACAGCCTCGGGCCCCCGGTACCTCCCCGGCCAATTTTGGGAAAATTTGGTTTTAGGCTAAAACAGGTCATACGAGTCGGATTTTGATGCCGTAAATTGCTATACGAAGCTCTAACTAAGGCGTACTGGCCCGAGTATCTGCCATATTTAGCAACCCTCGGGGTCCGAAAATGCATTTTTTCAATTTCAGGGTACGGGTGCAGTTTTTTGAGACGATCAAAACTAGACGGGTTCGGTGACCAAAAACTTACTATTTTTGGATTCTTTTTGCAAAAATTATTTTAATTCACATTTGGGGGCTTTAAAAAATTCTAAACATCGTGGCACTGACAGAATTCAGAAAACTGCTAAAAATAGTAACTTTTTCCATTATGATCATTACATGGTACACGGTGCTCTTTTTGGTCGGGGTCAGAGACCTTACACTATCCAATGGATTTAGATGTCCAATTAGAGAATGAATGGTGTTCATGACTTATCATAATGATTCATGGATTTTTTCCAAAAATATTTGGGTAAGTATGCTTATCCAATTAGAGAATGAACAATTGGTGTTCATCACTCATCATAAACATTTGGGTGTCTATGCCTATCCAATGGATTCAAATGTCCAATTAAAGAATCAAATATTGGTGTTCATCACTTATTATAACGATTGATAGACATAAAGAATGGATTAAGTGCATTATCCTTATAATGTATGCTGGATTGATTGGGTGTGGTGATCCTTACATAGAATTGTGCGCTTACTCAGTTCAAAGTTCAAGTGTGTGTAGCTTCACAAACCAAAATGACAAACCTAAATGTGTTTGGATGATTAGGGTAATTGGATATGAGAAAACAATTTTGGTTCGTGTGTAGTGTCACAAACCAAAATGACAAACCTGAATGGATTTTGATTATTAGGGCTAGTGGATATAAGAAATTAATTTTGCAATGATTATTGAATCAAGTTTGGAATGGACAAGGAAAATTAGATTAGTCATCTTGTGTGCATACGTTAACTAATTGATGGACTTGAATGTGTGCATGAATTACTTCCGATTCAAAAAGTATGCCAAATGAAGTTCAATTGAAAGCAATGTGGACAGGAAATGGATTAATATTGTGTAAAACAGAATGATAATTCTTAATATATTGATGAGAAATTGGCTCAAGTTCTCATTATTTTGTTTCATTGCATGATGTGTATAATTCAGGCTACTTGAACATATTCAATTGGTATGAAAGTTGAGGATGTGTATCATAAAAACTCATGGTCATGTGTATGACTTGTGTGTATGCATAACTAGGTTTGTAATGGGGATGGAATTCATGGATAGGAATCAAGCCACTTATGTCAAAAATTGAGAAAAAATATGATGTGTAAAATCACATTTAAAGTCACACACTTACTATGGAAACCTCCCCCTAAGCCAGTTTTCAGAAATAGAAATAATGTAAGCATGACCATGCACACACCCCTGCTTGAATGACTCAATCACAAAAAAAAACACATAGACACACACAGACATACCCCATACCTTCTAATCACCAACAATGATCGGTTGTGTGAACATGCATTTTGGGATCCTTTTTTTTCTACACACAAGTTCTCACTCTCCCTTTTTGGCTACATGTAGTCCACAAAACCACCAACTTGCACAAAACCTGCTTGCCATCTATTGGCTCCAAGCAATGAATCCTTGGCACACCCTGACTTAGCAATCCACACTCAACACACACAATCTCCCCATGCTCTCTCTCATGTTGTACGTTGCAAATTGGCTTGCCCATGGCTCAAGTCAATATACCTAGACACTCATACTTTTTGTCATATCCCCACTTTTCTTCCAAACCCACCCTGACTCCCTTGCAACAACCAACCACCTATGGCTAGTACACACAATCCATGCACCTAATCTATGGCAAGCCAACAAATGGTGTGGCAAGGACTCACTCCTTGAAAACAATATTAAAAATTTTTAAAATTGTGGAAATCTCTTTAGAAGGTGTGGCTCACAACCCTCTTCCTCTCCAACATTGCAAAGAAAAAATGGATGCCATTTGACAATCACTATACTCAACCTTGAGCCAGATAAGCAATTTGTGGATGCTCATTGTTTGAGAGGAGAGAAAAAAAACAAAAAAAAGTTGCATTTTTGCTCAAAGGGGACATTTCAATTAATGAATGCCCATCATGGGTATTGTGAGACGGCACAAAAGTATCTTGGCATCAAAAAGCCAACCCAACTCTTCAGAAAATTGAAAAACTCTTTCTTGGTTTGTATGTATGATTTGTTACTATTTGGCTTCAATCTTTTGTGAGCGGCAATGATCTACCCTGATTGAGAATTTTTACATGGCTGAGGCTGCGTTTTGAGTTTGTGATGTTCATGATTTATTTCAATGCTTTATTTCAGGACCAAAATGCTTTCATGCACTAATCATTGAGTTTTTTGGAGGTGTTAGGAGATTGGGCATCCTCCTATTGTATGTGATTAGCTTTACAATTGGGATACTTGTTTTGTATCGGTTTCTTATCGTGCCATCTTTTATTTTTACTAATAGTGAGTTGATGTTGTGTAGATTGGAACTTTAGAAAGTGAGAAGAAGGTGCCAAATAATATCTCTCAACCATTTGCACTTACACGATGTTGTAGTTATTTATGCAATAAGTGATAGCCATTACTCATGGACTAAAGTGTAAAGATGAGTCTCAAATACTTGGCACCTAAAATGGGCCAATAATAAAAATTAATGTAGTGGAGTTTGGGGGCTACAATTTTAGGTCATTCTTGTGCAATATTCTCCTCGCTTAACTCTTATGTTAAGCTATGTGTGCAAAAATTGTGTCTACATCTCCTTCTCTTACAAGCTTTCACTATCAAGTCTAAATATGTGTGTGTGTGTGGGGGGGGGGGGGGGAGGGGGGGCTTGTTTATTTGTGTGTACTTATGTTCTGGGAGAGATGGTGAGATGTTCATGGATGTGTATGAGAAGAAAATTAAATGGTTTTAGCATCCGTTCTCCATGTAACCCTCCAATGGAATCAAAGCATCTGGTTTGAGATAATTAGCACTTGATTTCCAATTTGTAGCAAGGAATTTTGAATCAAAAACACTAGATTTAAAAATTGACCAACAAACTGCCTTTATCAATTGTCGCAATCCGGTATGAAAATTATTTAATTCATAGCAATCGCTAAAATTCTGTAGGTTGTGAAGGCGAAAGTGCAAGGACTTGCAAATTGGTGACTTTGATTCAAGTTCGAAGCACTTTGATAGAGTTTTGGAAAGTTTAGTCTTTGTTTATAAGAGGAAAGTAGAGAAGAAGGCTTCTAAAAAGGGGGCTCACAAAGAAGCTGGTAAGTGGGTGCAAGGTAATGAAGGCATTGTCAAAAGGTTTTCAAGGCAAATTTTAATTACCTAAAGAATACTAGAGTTTTTTGGCGTAATCTTATTTGACAAACTTGAACCCAATTTTGAGATCTTCCAAAGAGTTTTCAAAGGGGATTTGGGAGAGAGAGAAGGAGGAGAGAGACAAACACAGAGAGAGAGAGAGAGAGAGAGAGAATATAATAGAGGCAATATGTATGTGTGTACACACACATACATACGTATATTTATTTATATTGATATACATATAAGCACACATATATATATCCGTATATATATACACACACACATATATGTATACATAAACACACATATATATATATATATGTATGTATATATATATGTGTGTGTGTGTGTGTGTGTGTGTGTATGTATACATATGTGTGTGTAGGAGGAATTCAATAATCAGAGCACAAAGATGACAATCATCTTATACTAATAGCCAGAGAATACCAAGAAAAAATCCCAATTTATCATGTGAAAATGTGGGTAAAGTACAATCAAAGAAAAACCATCCTAAATATTCCATTTGCATGTAAGATATGGCAAGTCCTTCAAATGTTACCTTCCACCATCACAGCCAACAACAAAAGAGAGGAGTTAGTAGTGGAAGGGAGGTGTCATCAATGAAGGACACTTGTTATCGATGTCTACCATATCTAAAAGCAAAATGAAAGAAAGAAAGAAGAAGTATTCTGTGATGCCCGCCCGGACCTGAGTAGGAACTTCCATGTTAAGTTGATTGGTGAAGTAAGGTCCTATCAAGAAGTCTTGCAAGCTCAAGCTCTCAGTGTCCCACACAGCAACCTTCACATATATAGGTAGCTTATCCATTTGAAAAGAGCAGTAGGCGGGAGCAGTCAATTTTTCTTGCAGAGTGGGATGGTGGGGATATGGGCGACGTGGGAGAATTGGTGGGGTTTTCCCCTTTTGAAAGAACTCAGCCTCTGTGCCCGACATGCAGGGGTATAATCCTAGAGTAGTGGTTTAGTGAAAGCATGTGGATGTGACAAGAGGTGCTTTCCATATGGTCTGGCTTACCTCACTAAGGTTTTAGGTTCTCAGCGTATCCCATTAATGATTAAACTTATACAATCCTTTTTGCTAATTTTTTCAAAGAGACTATTTCAAAAAAATGCCAAGGTTGGTAAAAAATTCCAATGGTTGCTTTATGCTTAAGCACCATGGATGTGTGTGGAATAGACCCTCCTCTTTACACTAGGTTGTTGATGTTTGTAGGAGAGCCCACTAATACACACACACACACACACACACACACACACACATATGCATATATGCATACATGTGTGTGTGTGTGTGTTTTAACTTATATAATAAGGCATAAATGAACTTTTACATTCAAAAGACAGATGGATTCATAGAAAAGGAAAAAATCAGTACAAAAACATTTGAGTCTTGATTTTATCTTTGTACATGGCATATGAGAATGAAGACTTATTCTAGTATACAATGATAGTGATCCAATAAAGAATTACTTTCCAAGTGGTAAGAGCGGGTATACTATCTAACAGACAATAGCTTTAAACCAAAAAAAATTCCAAGAAAGGATAGAGTCCTCACGTGCATTCATCCAAACAAGACAACAAATTTGTTCGCCTTGGATGTGTATTACAGGTGTTAATGGACTATATCAGTTATTATCCATGTCCAACTTACAACCCTTTTTAACTTAAAACCACTGTCCAAAATGTTCATGTCTTTTAGTTCTTTTAGTTAAAAAAAAAACAGGTTATTTATCTCATTTAATTAGTAATTGTATGGTTTCTTTATAGCCCAATGTTTTGAAAGACCTTCAAATAGATATTTTAACATATATATTATTTTGATCAAAAGGCCATTACCCCTTTTGATCCAAGTGTCCTATTTAACCGATAGGTTAGTTTTCTACGTATTGTTTTGCCAATTTGTCATGCCCAAATTCCTAAGTAGCACAAAGTATCCTAATTATCAGCTTGAGATATGTACCAATACTAGAACAACTTTGCCAATTTTGTTAGTCTTTGATTTCATTAGCTTTACCAAGTACCATGAAGCCATAAAGTGTCCTCAATACCAACGATGGATTCGACTTTTGTTAAGCCAAATCAACAATCTCATATTCAATTACAGTTATCAATCTACTAGAGTTTGTAACTTTAATGAGAAAAAATACTAAAAGAGTCTAAGCTAAGAAGATTAGTAAAGAGATAAAACCCATATATGTTATCAGTTCAGTCAACGTCATGCGATATAACCTACTACGTGGGATCCTTTGTAAATGTAACAATCCCAAAAGTGGGATGAGGGAGGAAAAAAACCCTTTATACTACGTAGTAGTATGCAAAAATTTCCATGCTTCTGATATAGATCGTTCCAAAAGTCCTAACTCTAGGCCAGAAAAACGACAGTATCAAGTATAAGGTCCCCCATTTTTCATAGTCCAAGTATTGCCACGTTAAAGCACCACTATACTGGTTGTGCATTGGTTACCATAGCATCTAAAATATGAGTTACAGGCGATGTTCAAGCTTAAAAAACCAACCTTTTGTTCAAAAGAAAAAAAGGCCCTTCACACTACGCACTAGTATGCAGAAATTTCCATGTATCTGATAAAGTGAAGACAAACCCCGACACTAGGCCAGAAAAACGACAGTATCTTGCATAAGTTCCCCCATTTTTTGTCCGAATATTTCCACATCAAGAACCACTTGTATGGGTTATCAGAATACCTTTATCAAAAATGATTTACAAGCACTGTACAAGCTAAAAAAGGCAGAAACTAATTACCCTAAAATGGAAAAAAAAACCCAACAGTAATAATTAGTATGATCCTCAATCCATTATGTACTACAAGCCATCCTAGTTATGCAGTTGTAGAAAAATTAATATCAAAGGAAAAAAACCAAGTAGTGTCAATTGGTAACTGCACGTTTTAGCAAAAAAAACCATTAATGTATCTCATCAAGGTATCAAGGTGAGTACTAAGGGGTGGATTCCCATGTGGTGTTTGGGAGGAGGAGGGTTATCCCCCTTTTCTAAAAAAAAAACCATACCTTATTTAATTCCTTTTTCAAAAAAAAAATCCACAAGGGATCTATGTTAAAAAAATAAATTTTTTTGTTCTATATATATATATATATCAAACTACTATATAGGTAAACATGTGTGTGTGTGTGTGTGTGTGTGTGTGTGTGTGTGTGTGTGTGTGTGTATTCTCCCTGTCCCAGGCACCATACACAATGGGTCGATAGTAGACCCATTGTGGATGGGCCTACTACCTAATCAGAGAAATGAGGTTAAGTTGGTTGAAATGTAAGCCAGGCCAATCATTATGAGAAAGGGATTCTATGATTCTGGTAATTATGTCCTTTCTTCTAAAACCATTAAGGCAAAATTTATGTATAAGAATTTTAATATCTTCCCAAGCAAGGAAGCACAATTGGAAGAGGAGTAAACTATAAGGTAAAGGAGGCTTATACACGTACCAAGAGAAACTTTATGTGGACGGTTACCATTCTTTTTAAGAATTCAATGGGTGGGATATTAAACAGGTCTCTTTTCCAAGAGAACATTTGGTCATAGTCACATACACAAGGGCTTTGTAATTTAATAGAAAAGTTAAGGAATCGGATAGTAGTGGCAAAAAAACAAGATGATGAAGTAAACCCATGTTTAAAGATTGGTTCAATCTTTAAAGAAATTGGGATAAACAAGATTAATCTCATCCACGAATAATCTGTTGTTGAGGCTTAATAAGTCATCCATGTATCTGTAAGTATGATTAGAAAGTGGAAGTATATAATATTTACTTTTGTCACTCATGATTTTTAGAAATCATTTGTATTCAAAGAAGGCTAAGTATAGATTACACGTTATATGTGAGCAAGAAAATCCCATAGAAACTCCCTGGCTTTGATTAAAATGATGTCCTCCGAAGAGAATGGTACAGTTATCAAGTACCCAAGATATGTTATTGAATATTTGTACATCATCATAGTGAAGGGGGTGAGAAGATTGTGCCTTTTTAATCCATCTAGGCTGTCTAGAAAGTGGTATGTAAGATTAATCGTTCACCCTAGCATTTTTTAAGGCCAGTTTAATCATCTATGATAGAACATCTTTTAGTCCTAATTCCCCATCTAAAGGTATATTCTCATAGCATTGAGTAATATCAATTGTGAAGAGAGGAAAGATTTGTTTTGGTAGGTTAAGAGTAACCTCAATGGCATTCTAACTAACCAAAAAGGGTTGTAGAGAATTTGAAGAAAGTTAGAGCAGATTTTCTATTTAGAGGCACAAATATGTTCAAAATTTAGAAAGAATAAGGTCAAGGCAAAGGGTAATATCTTTATTAACTTCAAAAAAAGACTATTCGAGGCATCAAATATCCATCTAAACTTATGTTTGTGTAACTTATAGGTGGGAAAAAGTACAAGAAGTTTGATATTTTTATCAAAATATCCTATACTTTCAAGATGTTATGAAATATCACAAGTGACTTCATAGAGGGAAGCTTTAAGTGGTGTTAACTCCTTCCCATAAATCCTAGAGTGTGTTGCATTCCAGGCCAAGTTTTTGCATATAAGAGTGGGACAATTGGAGCTTTTATCAAGTCCAACGATAAACCAATTATGTGAAAGTCTTTGAAAATCCTCAGCCAATTGTGGTGTGATCCAAGAGCTGTTAGTAGAAAGCCATTGAAAAGGTATATGTGAGATCTTTTGAAAGAAGCATTTTTCAACCGGTTTTAATAAGTCCAGTAGGACTGTCTTCTCCAGTTGGAGGGTGCTAAAAAGGTCAGTTAAATAGTTAAGTTGTCATAATAACTAATATCTACTTATCCTAAATGATTTTCTCATGTTAAACTGATCATTTAATATGGGGAAGTACCAGGGAGAAAAAGCTACAATATTGGTTAAGCTAGCAAACCGTCCACAGAAGGGATCCAACGGGGGGGGGGGGCATCTACAAAAGAGCAATGTGCAACAATGGGCTTCAAAAACCCTAAGGTTCAGCCCATTAAGACTTCCAAAATGCTAAGGTTCCAAAATTCACATGTTAGGTTGAATGGTCAAAACCTAGGTAAGATTGGATACTTGTGGGAAGACCCAAAAGTCTTCACACATCCCTATCTTGGAGGGGGCGAGCCCTTTTAGTAGGGGATGAGAGAAAAACTCACACACACTCTAGCAAGCTTCATTTACACAAAGGGAATAGGGGACACATGTCAGCTCCCTAGGCCAGTTGCCCCCAAGATGCATTCAATTCCTAATGGATGGCCATAGAGGTGGACCAATGAGAATTATGCTAGTGTACATTTAATTAAATTCATTTTAAAAAACTTGATAAAAGAACCAATAGAAATTAAGATCTCTAGAAGACTATTGGACAGTCTCCCAAGGGGTCCAATGAGCATTTAGCAGCCCAATGGCTTGCCTGATTCCTATTGGCCAGAAGACTAAGGGGTCCAATGGGATTTTCATTGCATTATTTAATTACCTAAATCTCTCACAAAAGGGGAAGGGGGACACGTGTCACAAGGCTATCACTTATGCTTCTTAATTATCATTCGCTAAGCTTTGCAGGGTCCAACGGGGTGCCAGTATGAGTAAAATGCAAGAGGGGTCGACCAAGAGAGAGACAGGGCCTGATTTTGACAGGAATTATCACACACACACCCACACAATCACATATGTGAAGCAAATAAGACTCTCTCTCCTTCTCAAGCTTTAATGGAAATCTCATCATCTACTCCAAGCTTGTGAGAAGAGTGGCCTACACCAACAACTCTTGGATTTGTGATGCAAATCCAACCAAGAACCAAGCTCCAATGCATGCTCATATCCTCTACCTTGCTAATTACTAAGCTATGCTAAGCTTTTATGAGTTATTATGTGAGGAGATAATACTTCTTTCTTGTAAGAATACTCCTTCTTCCTCTCAATCTACTCTCATACCCCGCTAGCTCTCGCCATCTTCAAAGGTGTGTGAGGCCTTGGGTCTGAGATCATGAGGGAATTAATGTTGTGTTTAATAAGTGTGAGCATGGTGCTTGAAGCTTCGATCTTCACTGCATCAACAAATTATTGAAGGAACACAAAGTATTGTATTGTAAAATGTCTCCCTTGATGGGGGAAACCTATAATACAAAGCCTTTTGGAGGGGGGACCGGCTCCATGTAAATCCGGTCCTCAACTATTGTCAATAGTTTAATTTCTCTATCTTTTGAAGTATTGTTCATGCCTATCTAACTAGGTGTTATGCTTTTTGATGCTCTCTCCATCAAAGCACTCTTGCTATGCTCATAAGGAATCTATTCTAATGAAATGCTCACTATGTTTATGCTATTTTTTTCTACACACAAGTTATTAGTCCATTAAATGTTACATTGGTATAAGAGCACAAGGTTTCTCTTTTCTTGCTCAAGAAGGAGGTCCTCAAGCTAGGTATAAATGGTTGGGATTATTAATTGCAAATGAGTAAGTAGAAGAGAAATTATTTTGCCTTGCAATGTGCCAGCTTCGTGGAGATAATGGGGCATCACCGTCAAGATCTATGGTGTTAATAGTAGAGTCCTACAGGGCTTGCTTACGGCTTAACCATTATTGAGCTATTAGAAGCTTGACAGGAGCCGGTGATAGACGACTTTATCCGTGTACAAAGTAGAATGTATATGCATTACAAAAATATGTAAATACATGCATTTGGGATATTTGCAAAGTGGTTTCAAGTTTTTTTTTAAATGCAACTTGTACACATTGTGAATAGTCAGGTTCACGTGTCAGCAATCGTGCACATGTGCATGCAAGGATAGGGTATTGAGGCCTTAGATATGGTTTGAGGTGGCTTCTTTTGGTTTTAGGGAATATGTTTGAGCTTTCTAGAATGTAAATAATTCAAGAAACAAGTGTGGGCACTCTCATCCCACTCGAGAAGTTTGGGACATGCAGTAATTGTCTATTTACAGTGCCTGATCTGCGATGATACGTGCACCGCCCTAGAAGTGGGTAAAAATGGAATGAGGGGATGTGCAAAAGTGATTTGGGTACAAAGGAACAGATGTACAAAATTTGGTGAATTTTGGAGTGCGTTTAAGGTTTTTTCCGCAAAAAATGTCCGCCAAGGGTCAAAATTGGCCACAAAACTGGTCAAAATGGTTTTAAAAGGTGTGAAAAGGCTTCAAAAATCCGCATCACTCATGGTTCCGTGAGTGTTGCATCTGAGGGAGAATTTTTGAAGCCAAGTCTTGGCACTTTCACCTCTCTGTGTGTGGGAGAAAGCAGGGTTCCTACAGGTGGTCTAGTGCAGTCCCGTCACGTTCGCGTCCTATTTTGGAGTGTGTGGAGAGTGAATGAGATCTTTCTCTCTTCAATTTTTCACTTGGGAGAGTCTATGTAAGTTCTGATGTTTCCATGGATGTGTGTGTCTGAGCAATTGAGGGAAGAAGGTGCGGCTTTCTTCAAGACTCTGTGACCCTGTATCGGTGCCATTACGGTTGGCGCTACTCCAAAGAGTTCAACAGAGTGGAGTTTGGTGAAGCTTTTGCAATGGTTTGAGAGAGTCCTTTTGTGGCTATATTTTTTGAGTTTTTGATGGTTTTTATTTTATATTTTGTTCACCATCAAGTGTGATTTCAAGTGTTGATCAACTCGACTCACCTTGTAGTGTTTGTGGGCAGGCAAGGGCTTGAGGCGTTTGGAGTTTGAATTGAGCTTGTGGGTAGTATTTCTATTGATCTCTTGAGTGGTGGTGTGTGGGGTTTGTAATTTAAGTAAATTAATTGTGTGGTGTTGAGTTATTTGGGTGTGTGAGTGTGTGCACGGTGTCTTTTGTTCCATCTTCCTTTGGCAATCCTACTGGGGAGCAAAAATTTGCCGGTTGTGCACCCAGGTGAAGGGGTTTTGCTGTGGAAGTTTGAACATCATTGAAGAAAATTGGTGGTTTGGTTGAGGTGCAAGACTTCAACTTTTGTGGAATTACAAAAGGGAGAAGCAACTTCAAAGGGATGGCCTATAGTCGGCCAGTGTTCACAGGGAAGGAGGATGTGAAGGACTGGATTGTAGACTTTTAGTGGCATACGCTTGGTATGCACATTGTGAATGACAAATCAAAGCTTCATGTATTTCCTCTTTCTCTCAAATGAGAAGCTCGTGAGTGGTTTGAAGGTTTAGAGGAAAACAAAAAGCAAACATGGGAGTACGTGAAGCAAGCAATTTTTGACAGGTTTGGAAAGAAGCTTACCGCAACAAAAGCAACGACAAAATTGAGAGGTTTGCAACAAGATGTTCATGCTAACTTTAAAGAGTTTTTGCAACACTTCAAAGGACTTTGGGTGCAATTAGAGGCGGCATCCCAAGCACCTCCAAGGGATTTCTTTAAAGTGCTCAATTTATGGATTGTGTCCATCCAAGTGTAAGGGAGAAGGTCGATCAAGAGGAGCCTGCTACATTTGAAAGAGCTGTGAAAATTGTCAAGGCCAAGAGCAAGAAGGTCAACAAAAGGTAGGAGCAAGGCATGACACATGTTGAGCCAGTTGTGGTGCAACCAATGGTCCTCATGGTAGCGGATGATAGAGTGGAATGAGTGGAGACCAAGGAAACCAAGAGGACGCGACATCGTATCAACCTCCAAGACTTCCCTCTTAGACATGGTATGGCTCCCATTATGTCCACAAGTTAGGAGGGATTTAACAAAGGGAGTTAGCACTAGGAGAAAGGTAAAAGAGAGTGTGCCTTTTGTAAAAATTGCACAAGCTGAAATGAATGAGGACATTACACCGGTGCTAGACTATTACATCAAAGGAAGATTTTCTAGGAAAGGTCTAGTGGATGGGGGTGCACAAATTTGCATCATGACAAAGGGACTCATGCAAAGACTAGGCATGCACATCCATGAGACACCTGAAATCAAAGTCAAGATGGCAAACAATAGTAAGGCTAGGTGTGTAGGCATTTGTAAAAATGTCTTTGTAGAGGAATTTGGCATTAAGAAGGTGGTGCATGTTTATGTTTTGTCGACCAAGGGAAGTGGTTATCCATTTATCCTAGTAAGACCATGGCTAATGAAAATGCAAGCTTTGCAGGATTGGGAGAGTGGAAATTAATTTGTAGCAATGACAATCATAAGAAGGTTGTCTTTGACATGAAGGAGCAACGCCAAGAGGAGCTCCATGAAGAATCATCTCAAAGTGAGATGGAAGAAGATTGGACCGATAACACTTCAGAAGAAGAAAGTAGCGGCATCATTAGTGAAGAGGAGTCTTCCATCAAAGTCATGGGGGTAAGGTCTAAGCCAACCAACCAAGAGACCTCTTGTCAAGGTTTGGAGGAGGTAGGTTCCGAAGAGAACCAAAATGTGGAAGATGAAGGAATGTAAAAAGGTATGTTGTCTACAACACTTACAAGGATGAAAGAGAAGAGTTCAAAGGTGTATTAAGAAAATTTCCTAGGCTTTTTTCTAAAGACTACACCAACGTGTGTGTGGTAGATGTTGTTCAACACAAGATTGAGTTAAAGCCTGAGGCCACACCTAAGGCTCAAAAGCTACAAAGGCTAGGAGTCATTAAGGAGCAGGCTCTACTCAAGGAGGTAAGAAAGCTTCTAGTAGCAGGTTTCATTTATCCAATGGAGAATTCAGAGTGGGTCTCTCCTATTGTTGTCACTCCCAAGAAGAACGGCAAGTGGAGGGTGTGTGTGGATTACCGTCCACTAAATGAGGCAACAAAAAGAGATCACTTTTTCCTCCCATTTTAGGATGAGATACTAAATGAGGTAGCTGGTCATGAAAAGTACATTGTGTGTGATGGCTACTCAGGTTACTTTCAAATAGGTATCGTATTAGAGGATCAGTTGAAAACCACCTTCATCACTCCTTAGGGTTGTTATGCTTTTAGAGTCATGCAATTTGGCCTAACAAATGCTCCTGCAACTTATCAACATTTCATGAACATGGTGTTTCAAGAATTTTTTGGAAAGTCAATTAGGGTGTTCATTGATGATTTCTACATTTATAGCTCAGAATCATTACATCTACAAAGGGTAGAAGAAGGTTTGAAGAAAGAAACTCTACGACATGGGAGGTCAACTCAACCCCGACAAGTGACACATAGGTGAGGATGAAGTGATCTTGCTTGGTCACAAGGTTTCCTACAAGGGCATTGAAGTGGATCCTTCAAAGGCAAAGGCTCTTATTCAGCCACCATCACCCAAGAGTCTTAAGTGTAGAGTGCGCAGGTGATGGAGAAGGTAGGAAAGAAGACTACACACACACACACACACCAACACACATCGAGACACACACACACAATCGTTACCCTGCAGCAGCCATTCAACTAGTTGCTCTTCATTCTTCTTTTTCTGAACTATTATCCAAAGTATATTTACAACATAGTATAGTCAGTGTCCGGCTGCCCATAGCACAATGGACATATTCTTTAACATCATATTCTTTAACACTCCCCCTCAAGCTCAGAGTGAGCTTGCATATGATGGATTCCCAATGCTTCACAAAAGTAGGAAAACTTCTCCTTTCCAAGAGCTTTTGTGAATATATCCGCAACTTGATCATTTGTCTTCACATACACCAAATCAATCTCATTTGCCAAAACTTTTTCTCTAATGAAGTGATAATGTACCTCAATGTGTTTAGTGCGAGCATGGTAGACAGAATTCTTTGCCGACATGATGCTGCTAATATTGTCACAATATATAATGACACTATCAAGATAGTCAAAACCAAATTCTACCATAAGTACTCTCAACCATGACTCTTCACATGCTGCCAAAGCTGCTCCACAGTATTCAGCTTCTGTACTTGATAATGCTATAGCTGATTGCTTCTTGCTACTCCAACTTATCATACCATTGCCAATGGAAAATGCATAACCACTTGTAGATCTTCTATCCATAAAATCTCCTGCCCAATCTGCATCTGTGTAACCATAAAGACAAAGCTTCCCATTATTTTCATAAAACATTCCATAACTGACAGTGGCTTTCACATATCTCATAATCCGTCTCACTGCATCAAGATGACTTTTACATGGATTTTGCATGAATTGACTCACAACACCCACTGCATAACTCAAATCTGGCCTTGTTATTGTCAAGTAAATAAGGCTTCCAACCATCTTGCGATACATAGTGACATCCTCAATGTAATGTCCATCATCAAACAACTTCACATTTTTATCAAGAGGTATATCAACCGGTTTGCATGCTGTCATTCCATACTTCTCAAGAATATCCAACGCGTATTGTCTTTGTATCATCCAAATTCCTGATAAAGTATTGACAATTTCAATTCCCAAGAAATATCTCAACTCACCAAGGTCCTTCATGTTGAATTCTCTCAACAAACTCTTCTTGACATGCAAAATTTGCTCAGCATGACTTCCAGTGAGAATCAAGTCATCAACATAGATAACAATAACGAGGATCTCTCCATCAACATGCTTCAAAAATAATGAGTGATCAGCAGTAGATTGTTTAAATCCAATCTTCTTCAAGAATCTGGTTATCTTTTCACACCAAGCTCTAGATGCTTGCTTCAAACCATACAATGCTTTCTTCAACTTACACACATAATATGGAAACTCTGGATGTTGATAACCCTCTGGCTGTATCATATAAACTTCTTCTTCCAAGTCACCATTCAAGAATGCATTATCCACATCCATTTGCCGTAACTTCCAACCGAACATACTTGCCATTGCTATCACCAATCTGACTGTTGTCATCTTTGCAACTGGACTAAATGTCTCATCATAATCAAGACCTTTTGTTTGTGCATAACCTTTAGCAACAAGCCTCGCTTTGTATCTTTCCACACTACCATCTGACTTGCACTTGACTTTGTATACCCATTTTGAACCAGTTGCTTTCTTTCCACTTGGCAAGCGAACCAAATCCCAAGTGTCATTCTTCACAAGAGCATCCATCTCATCATCCATAGCTGACTCCCATTCTGATTTTCCAATTGCCTCTTGAAAACATGTAGGCTCTTTATATTGCACACGTGAAACCATGTATGCATAATGTGTACGCATGTAACCGTTGTATGTCAATCTATCAACTGGATAACGCACCCTCTCTGATCTTCTCAACTGTGGTGCACTCTTCTCTTCAACTCTTGCATATGGGGGTACATATTTCTCAATATTCTTACTGCCAGGTGTCCTCAAATGTGGTAAACCATGCTCTTCATCGAGGCTTTCATCTCTAGAACTCTCTTCAACCACTTTCTTCTTGCCTTTCTCGTCTTGCTTCTTATCTCGCAAACGACCACTCCATGGGTTGACACTTCCTGTACTCTCCTTTGCCATATGTGGTCCTGAAATAGTTCTTGTTGATGGTCCTGGCTTATCAACAACATGACGCACATTCTCTTGCTCTTCATACTCATCTTCTATCATCACTGGCTTTGGTTTATACCATGGTTCATGCTCACAAAATCTGACATCTCTACTGACATAAACTTGTCTTGTCGTAGGATCATAGCACTTGTAACCTTTCTTTTCAACTGGGTAGCCCAAGAATATATACTTCACTGCCTTTGGCTCCATCTTCTTTCTTGCTTCATTTGGCACATGAACATAGCAAACACATCCAAAAACTTTCATGTAGGAAACTGCTGGCTTGATCCCATAAAGTCTCTCATAAAGTGAAATTTCATGAATGGCAGCTGTTGGTGTTCGATTCATAATGTGTACAGCTGTATGAACTGCTTTAGCCCAATATGTTAATGGCATATTCATCTCATTCATCATGGCTCTTGAAATCTCTTCTATGACTCTATTCTTTCTCTCAGCAACTCCATTTTGTTGTGGTGTGTATCTGCAAGTAATCTGTCTTCTTATGCCTTGTTCACGTAAGTAATCATCAAAACTGTGTGACATGTACTCTCCCCCTCCATCTGTACGTAGGCATTTAATTTGACAACCATTCTCTTTCTCAACCATAACTTTGAACTCCAAAAATACCTCAAATGCCTCTGACTTTGCCTTTAGAAAGTAAACCCATGTCATTCTGCTGTAATCATCTATGAATGTGATAAAATATCGACAACCATTTGGTGTAGCATGATCACAAGGTCCCCAAATATCTGAATGAACAATTTCCAAAGGACTTTGGCTAATTCTCCCCCTCTTTGGAAATGGTAAACGAGATTGCTTTCCAAATTGACAAGCTTCACAAACATGATCAAAATTCAATCTGCCAAACTTTGGTAATCCACGTACAATTTGATTTGATTGCATATGCTTTAGTCTTCTAAAATTGACATGACCAATCCTCTTATGCCATAACTCTGCCCAATCATCTTGAGTGGCTGATTTGTTTGCATACATACCACAGTGTAAACATGGATCTCCAGCTTCCAATGAGAACAAGCGACCTTTCTTACTTCCACGTGCCAATATCTTGCCTGGTCTGCCGTTGTGAAACTCCTCGATGAAGCAGCCATAACGATTAAAACGGACTTGCAACCCTTGATCTATCATTTGTCCAACTGATGCTAAATTCTTTGTGATTGAAGGCACATATAGAACATCTCCCAATGTGTTGTATGTCCCGTCTTTTTCTAGCAATGGAACTGAACCAACATGTGTAATCCAATGCATAGTATCATCACCTGTAGCGACAAACTCATCCTCTTCTAACTTCTCTTTTCTCTCAAACCATTCACCATGATATGTCATATGATTTGTGGCACCACTATCTAAATACCAATCATCTGTATGATGTGGCTCCACCATGCTTCCAACAACATGCTCCATAGGAAATAAATGTCCACTCGATCTACTGTCATATATATTTTGATCATGAGGATTGTATCCAACAAAGTTTCCTCCATGTCTACCATAACCTCGGCCTCTTCCTCCACGATCACGATTTTGATTTAGCCTTGTGTAACATTCTCTTTCAAAGTGACCATAAATGCCACATCTGTTACAATATCCATCTCTTTGAGGATGTACAAATCGTCCACCTCGACGTCCACGAGTTCGGGCTCTCCCCCTGCCTCTTTGGCTATAATCGTTGTAACTTTGACTTTGTTGGTTTTGCCATTGACCTCTTCCAACATTGTTTCCACGACCATAGTTTCCTCTTCCACCTCTATTGTTTCCACGACCTCTAGAGTAAAAAACCTGATCTTTGGAATTGTTATTTGATGTAGAAGGACCTGACTTGCCTAACTTCACCTCTTCTTGCAAACAAAGGTTTACTAACTCTTCAAAATCATGCATGTATCCTCGAACAGATATAGATGTATCCAATGACTTGTATTCCGGTCCCAAACCATTCAATGTCACTGAAACTAAGTCATCATCTGGAACTTCAACATTAATGCTGGCAAGATCTTCCTGTATTTGCTTTATCTGATATGGATCTATTTCCTCGCCATACACAATGTAACCTTTGCTTCAAGTGAACTTTTCGTGGTTCTGTATTGGAGCTGTTCATTCTTGCTAGTATCTCCCATGCTTCCTTTGGAGATTGAGCCTTCTTCACATGTGCTATAAAGAAGTCACTAATGCATAGTGAAATCCAATGCATCACTTTCCTTGAATTCTGGATCCACTTCTTGTAAGCTTCTACTCCTGCTTGCCATGTTTTATGTGCTTCAACATTCTCTCTATTTGGTTCCAAACCAACCTCGGGACACTCTTGTTCACCTGTAATATAATCCCATAAACCTTTGCCCATGATAAAGTTCTCCATCCTGTAAGACCATATGCTGTAGTTCTCTCTGGTCAGCTTCTCTCCAACAATCTGTGTGACTTAAGTTGAACTTTCTGCCATCTTCACTCTCTCAATTTCTTCCAAAGGATTCTGACAAAATTTCGGCAGAGTTTCGTTTGTATTTGGACAATATCTCAAGTGACAATCTCAACCAAAGTGCTCATAAACACTGACAGAAAATCTATCACTGCCAAGGGAAAATCCACTGACTCACTTTGCCACAGACTGACTCAGTACTATGCATAAATACTCTAAAACAATGTCCACATGGACCTATATGCAAATGCAATCCATACGCTGTCCTGTACCACATATCCATACATCCACCTTCTTCCCATAGTCGTAAACGACATATGAGGTCTTTCGCGGGGCTAGTCGGGGGTTCGCTCCAGTACCTAATCCACCTTGCCAAGGTACCAAATCTCCCAAGGAAAGGCTTCAAAAAACCTCACTCAACCCTCACAAAGGTTGCAGTTTTCCAAAATACATTGACCGCATATCCATACATAACCACAAAGTACTCAATCTAACAATATAACCGCCTCAACTTCTTCCCACAACCTTTCTTACATAGGCGGCTGTCCATAACGGACCCACAACAACCAAACATAATCTTCAATAACACAATATCATGATGCAAAAGCTCTATGTCGCTCTCCAAAACCTGTGTAAATGCTGAATTCTTCACCTGTAACCTGTAAATCTACTGCCGAGTGCAAAACTGGACATCTCCTATGCTTGTGTGAGCTGGATGTTTGTTGCAGAAAATTGCAGATTTTGGAAAATCTGAGTATGCCAATGCGTCCGGAACACCCAAAAACATAAAGATAGACTCTTGGATCACTGTATTCCGAGTTCGGGTGAGGGAGTTATGACCAAAAAACCTCTCTTTTTTGCTGTTTTCCAGAGCTACGGAAACCTGTGTATTGACTGTAGCTCCTCAAACTGAGCTCTGATACCACTTTGTAGAGTGCGCAGGTGATGGAGAAGGTAGGAAAGAAGACTACACACACACACCAACACACATTGAGACACACACACACAATCGTTACCCTGCAGCAACCATTCAACGAGCTGCTCTTCATTCTTCTTTTTCTGAACTATTATCCAAAGTATATTTACAACATAGTATAGTCAGTGTCCGGCCGCCCATAGCACAATGGACATATTCTTTAACATTAAGGAGGTCATCTCATTCATTCAAAAGGTGAATTATATGTCACGCTTCAATAGTGCACCCTAAGTTGGAGCTCCTAGACTGGGTTATTCACATGAGCTCGAACTTAAGTTTGAACTACTAGAGATAAAGGCATGGAGCTCTAGCTTACGAGAAAGGAAGAGAGGGGGCGGGGGGGGGGGGGAGAGAGAGAGAGAGAGAGAGAGAGAGAGAGAGAGAGAGAGAGAAGCATAGAGCCATCCATGTTTGAGCTGGTGCTAGAGCTCTTGTGAATGGTACTTAGTAGTGGTGTGAAGAGGGATATTTCTTGACTCGATGAGGACTCTCAATTGGGTGAGCAATCAAATAGGATCATTGAGCTATTAGTGTCCTGCAATGTCCACAAGCTCTACAATTAAGTGCTTGAGCACAGGTCATCACAGTTGAACCCTCCTCTAGATTCTACTACCCTCCCTCTACGCATGTGTAGGCAAATATGCTCCTCTTCTTGATACAATAATGATCGTGACGTGGATGCCAATAGCTGTGGTGAAGAAGCTCCTCTTTGGCAGTCCCTTCAAGGTCGTAAGAACTCCAAGATCATAGTAAGCTCTCTAATGCCCCCCCCCCCCCCCCCCCCCCCCCCCCCCCAAAGTCACATACACACAAGCGCAAGGCCTGTAGGCTACTAGCCTTGAGCTCCACTCCTTGTTGGGATTGCTACAGGTCAGCCCGCGGTTTTTTATTTATTGACGCAATCTTGTCGTAAACTTGCTTCAAGTTTAAGAAACTTCATGCTCTGGATATGCGCAATACCTTCGCGAGTACAGTTGAGCGCATCCTTGTCCCTGTCCAGCTTCGACGACAGTCCCTCGCTTTGTGCATGCATGAGCAAACAAGGGCCAGAGATGGGAAACCCATGTTGGGGCAATATTTGACGAGTGCGAGCGAGGTATATTAGTGGTTCAGACGACCTGCCAAGCTTTTCCAACTATAGGTAAGAGGGGTGAGTATATTAAGGTTGTCGCTCAGAGACGCAAACAAACCAAGAGCTAATCTTTCAGCTTGAATGTATGTGAGGAATTCTGCGGCACGCATAGAGGAGGAGATCACGGATGCGAGGGATACTAGGGTGCGCACACAGCTGCATGAGCCATGACGTACTCTTATAAGAGAAATTTAAGAGGGAATTTTACTAAAATAAACTTTTTTCAAAAGCTTGAAAAACCTACATAAGAAGGAATTTGATCATATTTATAGGTTTTCACTGGATTTCTCTAAAACATTTTAAGTTCTGTAGGTTTTTGCACCTTCAAATTTGGTTTTTTTATGTAAATGTTAAAACTTGTAAGTGGGATTAGATTAAGCATAAGTTTTTTTTGAGCACTGATTAATAGCTTGTGTTGAATTTTTATTTAGGTCCGTATAGAAGTCTCATGCTTGGCCTCATCCTTGGAACAAGGAAGCTGGACCTCAACCTCAAGTTTGAGGTAAAGCATGCATTCTTTGGGACTTGGACCACAACCTCAACGTCAATCTTGAGTTGGAGAATCAAAAATTGGACTTCAAGGCTGCCAATGGATAAAGATGCCTGCCAAAGTATAGCCTCATTTGCAAGTTTGTGTAAACTCGATACTCAAACTTTTTGTAGTACCTTTTTTGTAGAATGGAAAGACTAGCCACATGGTGGGAAACTATGCATGATAGGTACATCATTCAACCTAACAATCAACATTTGTGCATCATTGGTGAGCATACATTTGTGTAAACAAGATTTTAGCAAAAAACATAGGTACATCATTCAACCAAAAATCTTCTTGCATTTGGGCACATTGTTCAAACATCAACCCTCATTCAATAACTTTAGGCAAACAAAAAATGCAACCTACACCAGTGTTCACTTCCTCTCAAGGAAACAAGCAAAATATTACCTTTTTTGCACTTTTTTTCTAAGATTCCTAAATATGACTTCAAGTCACCTCAAGTTATTCTCTTGAGCTCTTTGAAGCTAGCAAAAGGTTGAGATTTAACATTACATTTCAAGGCTCATTTCCATATGATATTGTAGTAATAGCCTAGGAGGCTACCAGGGGCAGTATGAGCCTCATGACATCCTTCTGGTTATAAAGGGCATATAAAAACACCTTTAGGCTTGAACTTAAGTTTGAACCTCACTTGAATATGCTATTGTAGCACTAGGGTGCAAGACTAGCCTCATGACCTCCATTTTGATACCTAGGCATAAAATAACACCTTCAGGCTCGACCTTAAGTTCGAGCGGCCTCAAGTGCAAATGCTAATGTAGCCTAACTTGAATATGCTATGGTCACACTAGGGTGCAAGACTAGTCTCATGACATCCATGAGGATACCAAGGGCATAAAATAACACTTTTAGGCTCGAACTTAAGTTTGAGCCTCAAGTGCATATGCTAGCATAGCACTAGCTCATATAGGATGCAAAGCCTAGCCTTATGACATCCTTGTGGCTACCGATGGAAAGAGGCCCAAGCATAATCTTGAGCCTCATCTACCTATGATAATGTAGCACTAGCATGCATGGCTAGCTCGTGACACCCTTGATGCTACTACCAAGGGCATGGAGAAACACCTTTAGGCTCAAACTTAAGTTCGAGCCTTGCCTGCATATGCTAGTGTAGCACTAAAGGTGCAAGGCTAGACTCCTGATATCCTTCTAGCTAACAATAGAAATAGACTTGAACTTAAGTTTGAGCCTAAAGGTGTTATTATTTGCCTACACTTTTAGTCTCAAACTTAAGTTTGAGCTTCATCTGTATATAGTAATGTAACACTAGGATGCAAGGCTAGTCTCATGATGTGCTTGTGGCTACCAAGGGAATAGAGTAGCACTTATAACCTTGAACTTAAGTTTGAGCCTCAATTGTGTATGCTAGTATAGCACAAGGGTGCAATCCTAGCATCATGATCTCCTTATGGATACCAAGGCTAAGAGGCTCCTCGACTGCATATGCATGCTAGTATAGCACTGTCATGAAACTCTAGCTTTATGAAATCCTTGGCTACTATGGGAAAAGAGAAACACATTTAGGTTCAAGCCTCAAGTGCATTTTCTAGTGTATCCTCTCTTGAATATTTTAGTGTAGCACTCGGAAGAAAGACTAGTCTCATGACATTCATGAGGATACCAAGGGCATAGAATGACATCTTTAGGCTCGAACTTAAGTTCGAGCCTCAATTTCATATGCTTGTGTAGCACTACCTTATATAGTGTGCAAAGCTAGCCTTATGAAATTATTGTTGCTACCAATGCCAAGAGGCTCAACTTAAGTTTGAGCCTCATCTACCTATGCTAATGTAGAACTACCATGCATTGCTAGCCTCATGAAATCCTTGAGGGTACTACCAAGAGCATATAGAGAAACACCTTCGGCCTCAAACTTAAGTTCGAGCCTCGTATACAAAAATACCTTTAGGATTGAACTTAAGCTTGAGACTCCAGTGCATATGCTAGCGTAGCCTTGCTTGAATATGCTAGGGTTTAAGACTAGTCTCCTGATATCCACAAGGATACCATAAAATAACACCTTTAGTCTTAAGTTTGAGCCTCAACTACATATGCTAGTGTACCACTATCTCATATAAGGGTGCAAAGGTAGCCTTGTGAAATTATTATGGCTACCAATGGCAAGAGGCTTGAGGCTTAAGTTTGAGCCTCACCTAGCTATGCTAATGTATCACTACCAAGCATTGCTAGCCTCATGACATCCTTGAGAGTACTACAAACAGTGTAGAAAAACACCTTTAGGCTCAAACTTAAGTTCAAGCGTCGCCTTCATATGCTAGTGTAGCACTAAGGTGCAAGGCTAGCCTCATGGCATCCTTCTAGCTAGCAATGGCAAGAGGCTCGAACTTACATTCCAGGCTTTCCCACATTTTCTAGTGTAGAACTACCATGAAAGTCCAACCTCATGACATCCTTGTGGCTACCCGGGGGCAAAGAATAGCACCTTTTGGATCAAACTTAAGTTTGCACCTCATCATTGGTACATGGTAATGTAACACTAGGATGAAAGGCTAGCCTCATGACATCCTTCTGGCTACCAAGGACATGGAATAACACTTCTAACCTCAAACTTAAGTTTACGCCTCAATTGTGTATGCTAGTTTAGCACCAGGGTGAAAGGCTAGCTTCATGATATCCTTATGGTTACCAAGGCCAAGAGGCTCAAACCTCGCCTTTAAATGCTATTATGGCACTATTATGCAAGGTTGTCTTTATGACATCCTTGTGGCTACTAAGGGCATAGAGCAACACCTTTAGGCCCGAGCTTCACTTCAAGCCTCTAGTACATATGCCAGTGTATCCACGCTTGAATATGCTATGGTAGCACTAGGGTGCAAGACTAGTCTCACGACATCCATGAGGATACCAAGAGCATAAAATATCACCTTTAGGGTCAAACTTAAGTTCAAGCCTCAATTTTATATGGTAGTGTAGCACTAGATCATTTAGGGTGCAAAGCTAGCCTTATGACATCCTTGTGGCTACCAAAGGCAAGAGGCTCAAACTTCAGATTGAGCCTCGCCTACCTATGTTGATGTAGCACTACCATGGATGGCTAGTCTCATGACATCCTTGAGGCTACTACCAAGGGCATAGAGAAACACATTTATTCTCAAAATTAAGTTTGAGCCTTGGTTGCATATGCTAATGTAGCACCAAGGTTCCAAGCTAGCCTCATGACATCCTTGCGGCTAACAATGGCAAGAGTCTTGAACTTAAGTTGGAGGCTTGCCTACATATGCTAGTGTAGCACTACCATCAAAGGCCTACCTCTCATGACATCCTTGTGGCTACCAAGGGAAAAGAATAACACCTTTAGGATCAAACAGAATTTTGATCCTCGTTGGTACTTGGTAATGTAAACTAGGATGCAAGGCTAGCCTCATGACATCCTTGTGGCTGCCAAGGGCATAGAATAACACCTTTAAGTTCAAACTTAAGTATGTGCCCCAACTGCATATGCTAATGTAGCTTTAGGGTGATAGGTTTCCAAGGCTAGTCTCATGAAATCCTTGTGGCTACCAAGGGAAAGTGGCTCATTTGCATATGCTACTATGGCACTTTTATGAAGGTTTAACCTTATAAAATACTTGTGGCTAACCAAGGGCATAAATCAAAATCTTTAGGCTTGAAATTAAGTTTAAGCCTTGCCTACGTACACTAGTGTAGCACTAGGATACAAGCCTAGCCTTATGAAATCCTTGTGGCTACCAAGGGTAGAGAATAACACCTTTAAACTTGAACTTGAGTTTGAGTCTCAACTACATATGCTAGTGTAGTAGTAGCATTTAAGTCTATCCTCATAACATTATTGTGGCTACCAAGGGAATAGAACATTAATTTTAGGCTTGAACTTAAGTTTGATCTTACACCCCATATGATACTTTAGCACTATCATGCAAGGCTAGCATCATGAAATCCTTTTAAATATCAAGGGCATAGAGCTTCACTTTTAGGATCAAGCTTATTTTCAAGCCTAGCTTGCATATGGTAGTGTAGCACTAGCTTGAAAGGCTACCCTCATGACATCTTTGTGGCTAGCAAGGACATAGAACAACACCTTCTGGCTCAAAATTAAGTTCAAGCCTCACCTACACATGCTAGTGTACTATTTAACTTAGAACCTATGCTCCTTGTTTAGTTTCTTAAATTGGGTATTTTTTAAAATAGGAATGGAGTCTTCCAATGTACCAAACTACATTAGGTATTCAAGGTGCACAAGTCTTCACCATGGATGCTCTTCAAATATCCACTCAAGCCGATACTACTGCTCCAAACATAAGGGTTGATAAGATGTTTGAATTAACAAAAGAAGAAGGAGTGAGATGGCTTGTTGATACCTACAATATCAATGCAAACTGCAAAGGTGATCTAAAATTTCTCAAGGTGAGATGAAATATGGAGACATGGGGATTGTTATGGGTGTCAAAGATGACATGGATGCAGCAATGTCATGCCTTGCATGTAATGTACTACGGGTGTACTACCTATTAGAGAGAACACAAACCCGGGGGATTCACTAGTAGTACTAGAAAGACGTCACCTGCGTGCACCAAAACTACTACTCTACCCCTTATATACGGAACCCTCCTTTCTAGTAAAATCTACTTTTTTGGCCTCATTAACCCCCCCCTTATTGTACACTCACGTGACACCATACGGTAATCCTTAGTGAAGACCCTGGGAACACAAAGGAAAACAAGTTTTTCTTATCATTGGGTAGTTTTTATGTAGTAGCAAACATGATTGGTGGAAAACAAGGAAAAGAAAACTCTATCAACTTTACTAATCAAGAAGACTCATTTTTTTATTTTGTGGATGACTTGGCGAAGGCAATGAAACATGCAAAGCGGACCTTGATCTTACCAAAGAATGTTGTACTTAGTAAGAAACCAATAGGAATTCTAGCTAAGAGATTTGTGAAGAAGACAAGGAAAGCCAGAGTTAGGGGTGCATTTGCAGTGTTGATGCAAGATCTTTAAAGCATGCAGAGAATATCTTTACCACCATAAGTTTTCTAAAGCCCCTAGTGTAAATGCATTGATAGAAGGTTCACATGAGCAACAGGTAGAAGGACTCACAAGGAAAATAAACGCAAAGGACAATTCTACTATCGAAGAAGATTGACAAAAAAAAAAAAAGCAAAGAGGAAGATGACAAGGAGTGAAGAAGACAAAGAGGTTTTTCAAGAGGAGTTTATGGAAATTGAAACTCCAGCAAAAGATAACAAGACAATGATGTCATTTTAGACTTCATTCAAGAACAAATGCAAGAAGAGATATTGGAAATGTCGATGGCCTTGGATCCTTCTATCAAATTTTTCCTTGTCAAACATGCCAAAGAGAATGTTCACAATGTTGGACTATTGGATCATCTCCAAAAAACACTCCATTAGTGCTGCCAAACATTTGCAAGGTGCAAAAGTTGCAAAGGTTACCCCTCAATTACGTTAACAATTCAAATATAGATGATTAAAGATTATTCTCGATTTCCCACCAAATATCTCTTGCGAAATCTCCAAAGATATCAATGATGCCAAACAAGATTTTTCTCAACAAAATGATGCAAGCATGAGTACAATGGAATGCAATTGGTTGTCCTTATGAATTGTTGCTAAACATCAACTAAGAATCATGAGTACAATGGAATGCAAATGGTTATTCTTCTAAACCACTACGAGGAAGTGTTTATCCTTTTAAACCACCACGTTACATGAAACCAAGAAGGGATTTGAGTCTTAGAAGGTACTTGTTTGACTCTTTGACAATATTACTATGAGCCTTTCATCAATATGTACAGAGTCTAACATAAGCTCAAGCATGCCCTCCATGAGAGCTCATATAGAACTTCAAAGTGAAGCTTGAAGCTAGGCTTGATCCTTACTTGTACAAGAGGTTCTAACACTAACAAGTGAAGATTGCCCATGTATTTTAGACTTTGCACAGATGCATGCGAGCATATAAACAAACAATTCAATCTAAGAAGCAAGGATTGAACTTAAGTTTGAGTCTCAACACCACAAGTTAATGTATTCAAAGGAAGTTAAGATCACTCCTAGCATGCCTTATCATAACATGAATGTTGGAATATGAAATTTTGTAGTCCTTTGTTAAGACCATGGAGAGCACACTTCAAAAGAAATTTTTCAAAATCAAGTTTCATTTGATTCTATATGATGAGGATTTAAAGAAGAGGTGGGTCAGGATTATGAAACAATATGCTCAAGGCTTTTTGTCCAATATGAAGGAAGACACAATTGACAAAGGTTCCATTAAAAATCTTAAAATATTAAATTTCTAACTATGAAGGGTTGGCGGGTTCAATAATCACTAGGCAGAATAATGCTTGTATCTACATTATTCAAGTGCATTTATGCCGGGGACGATTATGGAGCGAGCTCAATGAAGTGAGTTTTTTTTTTTTTTTTTGAGGGCCACCACCACTACCTCCCATTGCCGCCCCTTAGCACCCATCGCCACCACCACCTAAGTCCACCACTGGTGGTTAGTGGTGCTAGCTTACTGCCACCATGAGCCGCCTCTAATCCTACCACCACCACCCATCGCTGCCCCTCCCCACCATTGGAGTAGCCAAGGACCTCCTCTCTCTTTCTCTCTCTCTCTCTCTCTCTCTCTCTCTCTCTCTCTCACACACACACACACACACACACACACACACACACACACCAATGCCAAGGCACTAACAATTTTTCTAGTGGCTTGGGTCTCTTTGTATCAAACCAACTCTCCCTCTCATGATCCCTCCAATCCATCCCCTCTCGTGTCGCCTCTCTCTCTCTCTCTCTCTCTCTCTCTCTCTCTCTTGGTTGGCCCCTCCCCCCCTCTCTCTCTCCCCCTCTCTCTCTCTCTCTCTCTCTCTCTCACACACACACACACACATCCCTTCCCTTCCCCCCCTCTCTCTCTCTCCTCTCTCTCTCTCTCTCTCCCTCTCCAACCCCCTATCTTTCTCTTCATGCGACCCTCTCTCTCTCTCTCTCTCTCTCTCTCTCTCTCTCTCTCTCTCTCACACACACACACACACACACACATGCTTGAGCCTATCCCCTTGTCAATGATACACACTATCATAGCCATTCGGCTCAGCTCCTACTCCCTTCGATGTGAAACAGGACGTTCAGACAATGAAGAAGAATCAATTTGATTGTGGACTTTTTATGCTCACTGCAAGTTTGAGAGTCTGAGTACCACACACTACTAGAGTGCTTAGCTATTGGTCACATCCAAACTTGCTTCCCTCACATTTTTAGCCATGATGTAGACCTATGCAATTTCCTCTCCCATCCACAATATGGGCTCTCCATTGTGACTCTCATGACCACAACTTTGGAGCATTGAGTATCACTCATTAGCCACGATGGAGAGGAGGGTGCTTGCTAGGGCAGAGAGAGAGAGAGAGAGAGAGAGAGAAGGGAAGGGCCAGTGGAAAGAAAAGAGGGAGAGGATTGTGAGAGGGAGAGAGGGGGAGGGATTGTGTGTGAGAGAGAGGGGGGGAGAGCATTGGCTTTTTTTAATATATACAAAGAGGAAAAAAGGAATGAAAGTAGTTTAAGTCAAAAAAAAAAAGAAAAAGCTCTCCCAAGCAAAGCAATAGGATATCGCTATATCCTATTGCTTTGCTTGGGAGAGCTTTTTCTTTTTTTTTTGACTTAAACTACTTTCATTCCTTTTTTCCTCTTTGTATTAAAAAAAAAAAAGCCAATGCTCTCCCCATCGTTTTCCCTCTCACAATCCCTCCCCCCTTCTCTCCTCGCTCGCCCTCTCCAACCCCCCTATTAGAGTTTAAAAAAAGAGGTATAGTGTTTTCAACCAGCTAATTGTAAAATCTTGATTATATGTTCAGAGGTCCCTGAAGAAAATTAAGAAATTCAGGCAAAACCTTTAATTTTTCACCTAAAAATCGAGAGAATTTCAAGTTTGCCCTTATTTTCTTCAGTTAGGCAAAATGTATTTCTCTAGTGCTCTCTCTCTCTCTCTTTCTTTCCTATCCACCATTTTCGTCCCTTTTGTCCTACAGTAGGAGAGATAGGAAAGAGAGAGAGAGAGAGAGAGAGAGAGAGAGAGAGAGAGAGAGAGAGAGAGAGAGTGTGTGTGTGTGTGAGAGAGAGAGAGAGGGAGAAACGGAGCAAGAAAGAGAGAAGAAGAAGAAAAAAAGAATTTTAACGCCGTAGAAAACTATCCCAAGAGACCTTGAAGATCCATCCAATGAGGAGAGTTGGGGGGGAGAGAGAGAGAGAGAGAGAGAGAGAGAGAGAGAGAGAGAGAGAGAAAGAAAGAGAGAGAAGAGAGAGGGGAGGGAGAGGAGGGAGTGAGATTGACGGAGAGAGAGAGAGAGAGAGAGAGAGAGAGAGAGTGAGGATGGGGAGAGAAAGAGAAGGGGGAAGAAGGGGAAGGAGAGGGGCAGCCGGAGAGGGAGAGAGAGAGAGGGGGGGGAACGGGTTAGAGAGAGAGAGAGAGAGATAGGGGGACCAAGAGAGGAAAATGGGGGGTAGAGAGAGAGAGAGAGAGAGAGAGAGAGAGAGAGAGAGAGGTTATATAGTGATAGGGAAAGAGAGAGAAAGAAGAGGAGAATCTTGAGAAATAAGGGCGATTGTTGGAGGAGGGAGGGCAGCTAGAGGAGTAGATGGAGAGAGGAGGTGGAGGAGGAAGCTGAGGAGGAGAAGCAAGGGAAGATAAGGAAGCACACAGGCGGCAAGAGGAGGAAGGGGAGGTAGAGAGTAAGGTCCTTCGGAAAAAAAAGCTCGTTCCAAAGCTCGTTCCATTGAGCTCACTCGAAGACCTAACTCATTTATGCCTTGCAAACAAGAGGTGAAGTTCTTGAACTACAAAATTGGATCTTGAACAAAAGCATATTGCCAAAGAATGGAAAGTATACCCCTAATATAATGAACATGGATGAGATGATTTGGAAGTTCAAAACTTATCAAGTGTTGAAAGGAGAGATACTCTCATTCTTCGTTGATCGAAGAAGGAAAAAGTTATCATGGGAGCAAGTTTGCAAGAAGTACAAGATGGGAGAGTAAGTGTACAATCAAATGAGGAGTTATAGCCAATAGTATGTCAAGGAATGCTTCTAAGAGTATTTGGGATACCAAGTTTTATGATGCATGCAATTCTTATGTACCAACAAACTCACAAAGTGTGAAAGGTAGAAAATCATATTCGGATCAATTGTGAAACTTAAGGTTTTGAAACACTTTTTTAGCTAGACAATATTGTGTCTTTATCTAAAAGCATTGAATTGTAATATGGTACATTATTTTGTGAAAGTTGTTATGTGAGACTATTCAAATAGTTGATTTCTGAATACTTTTTCTTGGAATCAATTGTTGATTTGAGTGGCATCTATGCACATCTATCATTAAAATTGAGGAGGATCAAAATTGAGTTTGAGCCTCACTAATCAGACAAATTTCATCACAAAGAATGTCTTTTCTATTTAGAGTTCCATCCACAAATTATAGCAAGACCAAGGAACAAACTATTATGAAAATATAGTAAGGGCTAGCAAGTTTGGTTTTGGTGAGACAAGAATATCAAAAACACCATCGAGTCTAAAAATTAAGCTCAAGATTTACTAGGAGAGCTAGTAAAGCACCAGTATATAAGTCTCAACCACAAAAGTCCTTGGCATAGCTGAGCAGTTCCAAGTGAGGCTCAAAATTTCATATCCTAGTGTAGAACTTACATATGTTAGGTGCAACTCATAAACTCTTTGTATCTAACAAGAGATTAACATTTATATTGTAGGCTCAAACTTAAGTTCAAGAATTTCCTCCATATGTTAGTGTAGCAGTATCACATGGGGCCAGACTTATGTCATATCCTAGTGTAGCAGCTACATATGCTAGGTGCAACTCATAAACTCTGTGTATCTAACAAGAGATTGAAATTTATTTTGTAGGCTCAAACTTAAGTGCAAGCTTTGCCTCCATATGTTAGTGTAGCAGTACCATGTGGGGCCAGACTAATGAGAATTGTAGAAAAAGAATGTTATAGATAGCATTTTATAGCTTGCAAAATTTCATAGATAAAAGGTTTTGTAAATAGGATTCTTGGCATAGTATTTTGTTGGAGCAACTCATGAGAATACACAATGCTTGAGAATTATTTATAGTCATTGGATGAAAATTTTATCTTTCCCAAAGATGAATTTTAAAATACATGGATATCATATTAATATTTCAATTGGATTTATTTTTTATCTTGGTGTCACCACACTCTTTGAGAACCCTTCAATTCTAAAATTCATTTTTGAGTATTTTAGAAAAAAAATTGGTGTTGTTGATATAGCCAAATATTTAACCTTAATGTTTCAAAATTGTGCTATTAATTTAAAGCACTTATTTCACATGAAGAATGTTGTAAAGTACCAATTAAGTTTAGTGCCATGCATCCCTCACACTTTTGATGTCCTTGCAATTGATGTATGTACATATGTCTTGAAATACAGACACCCCTATAGATATGTGTCAAGGGATATATTCTAATGGGACATTGATTGTGCCCAAAAATAGATGACATCTCCAAATACACAAAAATACCAGGGTTTTGTATTAGAATTATAAAAAATGGGACTTGAATAATTCCCAAAATTCCTAAATATGTCTTAGTTAGAAAATACCATACCAAAGAAAAAGCTAATTTGGTGTGAACCCTTAACTTCTTTCTTGAACTTATAACCAAAGTAAAAAGATATTTTCTAAGTTAAGCCGCCAGGTAATGTAAGTACCCTGGTGCAGGTGCTTAGAAATGCCCAAGAATATTCTACTAGATGAATATTTTATACTAGACACAACTAGCCAAATTCAATGAGACCCAGGTGAGCTCAATATCATAGTTTAGTTTAGTTAAAATAAGATCAGTTCATAGTAGGGTAACGATTACCGAGTCTACCATATCTAAACGAGTGGTTTGATTCAAGATGAAATACATTTGTACACCACTACAAGCAACATTGTCATAAACCACTCAGCAAAAAAAATTGATCAAAACCAATCAATGAGGCCAAGGTAAGGTGACCCAGCTTGTGTTTACATTAGACTAATCAAGCAAAACCATAAATTCTAATGCAAGCTAGCTAAAAGGTAGCCTAATTCAAGAACGGTAAGGGCTCAGTCAATCTCCCATTCCCATATGCATAGTACTCTTTTTATGCCTAGGATAGCAATATTTTAGTATTTAATAGAACATTTTTATTTTCAAAAGCTAGTCCAATAATGAAATCATTAGCAAGCAAATATGTAGATGCAAAAGAAGCCAAAATAAGATCACGCCAGGCTCAACAATACATATTTTTCTAGAACAATACCAAACTAGCAAAAGTAACCACCAAAAGAATGGAATCTAGCCAGTCAACTTTAATGAGTCATAGCATTACCATATGTTTTATCAAAAGATATTATGACCAGTAAGATACCAAATTAGGATGAAACTAAACATGTTTTGTATAGTAAGGTCGAGCATACCACACCAAAGAGAGTAGAATAAGAGTCCGTTTCACTTTATTCATGAAGAAAATTATGTTCAATAGTCATCAATTATGAATTCCAACAACTGTAGTGTTTTGCAACCAGCTCCAAGTTAAAGCTAACAATGTAATGCCATAGCAAAGAAATCACAGCTCACATTCATAAATGTAAGGTATTTGCAAGGCTAAGTGTTCAGACATCCTCTTTACAATAAGCTCTCTTAAAAAATTTAATTTGAGCAGTATTAGGAACACATTTTATCCTTGAACTTATCATGTCCCGGATCATCAAGACAAATTTGTTCAAACAAGATTTTGAGGCCATTAGGTATACATTTTAGAAATTGTGAAAAGTTAACAGGTTATGATTTCACTTCATCATTATTCACCATACACACTGCCACACGATTCATTATAAAAGTGAATACTTTAATCATCACCAATAAGTATTAATTTATGACCCTTGCCAGTATCTGCAAAGCCTCAGTAGTTTAATAGTTTTTAAGATGATAATGAAAGAGCACCTGAGAAAGAGCAGGTATTTCCACAAAGACCATGGCAAAAAAAATTTTCAACATCAAAGACAGCACATCAACCATCACTTAGCATACCATTAAACACATTCACTCAAATAGTGTTGCATAGCTTTCCTCGCTATCAGGATGAA
>NC_140957.1:1765000-2010000 GCF_014529385.1 Adiantum capillus-veneris
TAAATTGGGTGAGCATTGGTGAGGGTCATCAGGTCAAGCAATGCTTTGGGAGAACTCGTAGATCTTGGTGTGCTTCAAAAGTTTGATTCGGGCTCATTTCGGAGTCCGTTTCCACTACAGGCAGTACTACACATGCAATTTCGTTCCTTTATGCATAATTTTTGTTAGTCCAATTTTATGCAGAACATGTTGGTGCAGCCAGATTTGATTAGCGCAGGGAGAAGCCTAAAGCAAGTACATGGAAGCTCGCAGACGGATGGTAGGGTGATTGAAGCTATTCTTGATGCAGTGTTCCGCAGGTTCAATCATAATGTGTATGCCAAATGTTGCTTTTAGCAAACCAGAGGGGATTTTCAAGCTTAGTCAATCGGATCTCCTAAAGAGGTTGGATATTCTTGCACGGGATGGTACCATGATATGATATCGGGTGCTTGTGCTATTTGGACGAGTTTTGATGCTTGGAGAGTGGTGGATAGTAACTCATTAACTAGGAGGCAATTGTAGTGCAAGTTTGACGATGTTCGTAGCAACCATGCCTTAATTTTGCTCATGTTTTTTCATTTATGAGTCACGCTCGAGGCGGGCATCAAGGCAAGTGTTTTGAAGGGAATCTAAACACAATTTGGTGATGAGTCAAAGATTGATGTGCAGGAAAGAGGTCGAAGGAAGTTCTTTCGGCAACCAACGAGATTGACAGTCGATGGCGTGGGAAAGAGGACCAAACTAAAGCTCTTTTTTACGAAGAGGAGTTAAAAATAGCTCGAAGCTAAAAGAGGGGGAAATCGATATCTGCAGAGGGCGGCGCCACTAAAAATGGAAGGCGAGGAAGTTGATGCATGAAGGGAGCTGTATCTCACAAGAAAAAGGGCGCCACTTCTGGGAGTTTTTTTTTTTTGGGCTGGCATATGTGGTAGGCTAAAAAGGTAAGCAAGGCTAGGGAGCAAGTGGCACAGGAGTGGCCGGAGAGGAGCAAGGGGAGGTCAGTTGTGAGGACGGCCATCTGTACAACAGAGTAGGTAGTTGATGGTGGTTTGCAGAGGGCTGCAGAGAGGGGCACTGATGCTACAGATTGAGAGTGGAGAACGGCATGTGAAGCGTGGCCTTGAGCCGTTGGTGGCCATGAGGAGGGCTATAGAGAAGAAAAGTGTTGAGGGTGTGCCGTGAGCAACCGGCCTCAAAGAGGGAGATCCTGCATAGCGCTACACAAGGAGGTGGCCATGAGAAGAGATGGAGGCGATGCTGCAAAAGGTTGCTGCAAAGAGCATTGTTGGCTGCAACAAGGAGAAATCAACAATAAGTGTTGTAGGAGTGTTACCTTCTTCAAGCGGATTTGAGGTAGAACCCACGATTCCTACAAATATGATGACTCGAGGTCAAGCTCAAGAAGCTACCAAAAGTAAACCTATTGAGGAGGAAAGCAAACTGCTTGTTCAAACAAAAATTGAGAGCATATCAGTGAGGACTCGAAAGGCAAAACGAGACAAAATGAAAGCAAAAAGGCTGAAAAAGAAAACCGTCCTAGAACAAGCTGCAAAAACCAAAGAGTAGTTGAAGCAAGAAAATAAAAATGGAGAACAAACAAAAGAAGGAAAATCATCTAAGATGTCATCAAGAGGTTCAATGTTGGTGGACAAAGTCCTAGAGAACATGAAGCCAAATTTGAGGTTAGAGTGCTACCATTTTAGTGGAAAACCACACAGAAAATGATGGATACTAAGAGTTTGTACAAATTGATGTCTATTCCTATTCAATGCACAATTACTCTCTCAGAGTTATTGAAAATTAGACCATATCTATGGGGAGAAGTGAACAAAAATCTAGAGAAGGTGGGGTTCAAATTTCCTCTTTAAGATATTCCCTTAGATTATCAAATGGATAAACCAAGACAAAACCAATACGTGTAAATAAGGTGGGAGATTATTATGAAGGAGAAGAAGGAAACACCACCTTTACCAGTGGAGCACAAAGGAGTCAAAACAATGGCCATACTTGATAGTGGGGCTGGAATAGCCATAGCCACCAAAGAAATTTGGGGAAAATGGAAAACCAGAATGAAATTATAACTAGTAGACCTATGGGCATGCTAGAAGAAATAGTTATAACATCTTGTGGGATAGAATAAAAGCATACATTTGTAGTAGTAGATTTTGGGAAAGACAACAATTTTGATGTCATTTTGGGACGCCCATTTATGAGACAACTTAAAATGGTTCAAGATTGGGGCTATGAATACATCTACTTGAGGCACAAAGAGGTTACGACAAGGATCAATGTGAAGGAACATAGCTATAGAGATATCACAATGACACCTATTGAGGAGTTTGATTCAACAACCATATTCAAATTAGGAATACCAACGTGGCTACAGACTAAAGCTTATCTTTGGATGCGTAGAGCTTCCAAGTGCGAGAAGATTGCATCTTAGAGAGACCAGTAGAGGACAAAGATTACATCCCAAAACCATTACTTGAGGATTTATTTGAGTCGTTTGAACGAAAAAAAATCTTGGCTACTCTAGATGTGTGAATAAATCATAAACAATGGCTACAAAGTTTTTTGATGAGGAAGGCCATGACATAGCTCCCTATTTTATGATGAAGGTATTCGTTAGCTTTTACAAGCCTTAGATATTCCGTTTTGTCATGGACAAGAGGCATGGGTTTATGCTTATTCGCTCTTGATTTCCTTGTTCTTGTCGATCTATACCGCTCTTGTCGACTAGGTTTTTGGTTAGGAAACTCGTAAAACCTGCCCGGTCTTGACATATACTTCCTATCCGTCTCTGATCCATCAGCATCTATCATTTGGATTTAATCACCCAGTGATGGAAGGTTTTTGCTTAGTGAGTATGTGAATTCCTCCTCTGTTCGATTCCTATCGTCCATTACACTCAGTCTCACGTAGTGGTTATTCTTGTTCCTCGCTATCTGATCCTGACTCAAGGATGACGCTAGCCATTTGCAACGTTACTAGGTCGTATCCTTCATCATCACAAAATTTTGTAGGCGTGCATACATCCAAGGTTGACAGTATTTGAGTCCACCCAAATGGCTCAAATAAATGTGCAGGGAAAGGTTCTGGGAGATAAGCCTTGTCTTCTACTAACCTTTCCAACACACATTCCTCTTTGATTAAGTCTCCACAATCAGATGCTCCACACATCCAGACATGTGCTTTCATTTGTAACCACGCAGGTATTTCTTTTCCATTTATTGAAGGCAGCTAGTTTGAAAGCAGAAAAGATAAGACAAACAACTATGTCGTGGATCGTGATGCAAAAGCACAAACAAAGGAAGAAAAAAAACCAACAGAATGTGTCATCATTGACATACCTAAAGAATCAACAATAGTTGATTCAAAGAAGTTGACTCCAAAAAATGCACAATTGAAATCATATGAAGTAGTGTTTCCAAGTTCCACATCATACGTTCAACAAACTCAAGATCAAGAGAAGAATAAGGATAAGGCAAAAGATTGACAATCTCCTACAATGATCAACTTCAACTTATGTGGTGCAACATGACTCAAAATTACATGTTCAACTATGATATATCCTTATGCAACAAGGAATCTAATGTCTTATGGAATTTGGATAATGTTGGGAAAGTCACCAATCAAAGAGCTAGAAGAAACATTGTACACAAGTTCATATTCCTAAATTTGGCATGATGAAAGTCGTACTCAAGTTGAGTACTAGATAGTTCAAGGACACTTTCTAGATAATTGACTCACATCATGTCAAGCAAAGTCTAGTCCCAACAAAAATTTGTATAAGCATCTTCTTTCAACAACAACAAAAAAACATCAACAACAACGATAGTAATAGTCTCAAAAGCATCTCAAATCCATGAAAAAAGAAACAACCAAATGTAGAAGAAAAAGGTAAGCTAAAGCAAACACTGAAGCAGATCAACCTCGCAAGTCAACTTTACCTTCAACGAGTCTCCATCAAGATTTCTAAGCAACCTCTACATCAAAAGCCAAACCATCAACAATGCAATGGAAACCTAAGCAAAAATTTTATCAACCCAAGTTTCCATCATAAAACAAAGCCTCCAAAAAAAGCCAAAAAGAATCGACCAATTGTTAGTATCCAAAGAGCACACCAAATTGGATACACCAATCACAAGTTCAACATCAATAACCAAAGGTAATAGGGTGGATAGCATCAAATGAGTCAATCATTGCTTAAGGCTAATTTTAAGAAAACACTAGTGTTTGGGCCAAAAAGCCTAAGGTAGCAACATGGACCTACTCACCTCAAGAAAATAATTCTACAAAGAGAAAGCCGAGCTATCAACACAAGACAAACATCTCAATCAGGAGAAAGAACAACCACAAAAGGAAAAAGAAAAGACCTCCAAAGAAACAAGCAATGCAACAAGTATGGAAAGTCGGAATTCTACCAAGCTACCCAACAAAGATATGTGGAGCAACAAACGATTGCAGTCAATCTACTCAAAGCACAAGGATTTTATGAAGGTAACTCTAAAATATGGATACCAAAAGTAGTAGCTCAACCTGGAACACTAAGATCATTCATGTAGCACAAGGATGCTCTACCCAAAGGCAAGGAATCACAACCAAGAGCCAACAAAAGCCAATCACAACCAAGGGCAATACAACCTCCAGATGGATACCTCGTCTTCTACTACAAAAGCAAGGCTTTTAAAACGATAATAGTCATATATTAATACCAAATCCTCATGTTCATCAAGAAAAAGGGGCAAATGCGAAAGATGGTCACACAGAGACAAAAAACAAGGTGGTTCCAAAATTGCTATTGAAAAACTCAATCATAGAGAACCTACAAACATCTACAACCTCTTCTCATGGGAAATAAAGCAAAGGTTCCATCATCCCTACTACAATTGCAGATCCTGTTCCACAAAGCAGTATCAATATCTCGACAAACAAATTAAGAGGAGCAAAAGTATGCCAACCTACTAGACAAAATGGTGGCATCCAAAGACCACAACAATGAAAAAGGCCTAAATCTCAAGAACTATGGATTGGGTTTTTGGCCTTGAATATGTACATCGAAGTCGCCATTAAAAATACATGGCATAAAATTCAGAGTCGGGCAGCTAAGCCACTAACTGAGCAATGCATTGGTCCCAAAGCTTCAAGTAATATTCTATGTGGTCTAAGAGTCTTAGCTATTCTAGGTACTGCTCAAGCTAGAAGAGTTGAACATATTTATTTTGTGTCGTTGTTGAAGCAAAGATCTCAATCATGCTAATTTGGACGGGCTTGCAAAACCTTTTCCACTTAATCATTTATTTTTTGCCTAAGCCGACATTGTAAATCTTGACGCCAAAAAAGTTTGATTGTTTACAAACAGTTTTTACTTATGAAGAGACTAGATACCCTAGTCCATCACATTTTCTTAAGTAATTATCCCTTTCTATCCAAATACCTAATTTTTAACCTTGGACGTATAAGCCAAAATTTGTAATTATTAGAGGATCTATTAACTTTGGAGCTCACATAGCGAAGAGTATGCGTACACCTCCATGCTCACCTACTCTTTTACAGGTAAGCATTGCTAATGAGATCTCTTGTGTTGCTTCCTCATACTCTTAGCATCGTGTACATGCTCAATGTGCTATGTTTGGGTGTGTGTGCACGACGCAATGAGCAATTTTAGCTCTAGGTCTCCTATTGTGTTTATTTGCTCATTTTGAGTTGTTAACGGTGGTTTAAGTGAAACTAAGCATGAAAAAAGGTAAGTAGGCCTTAGGAGGAGCCAAACAACCCCTCATTTGTCATTTTTGGTGAAGGTAAGCAGTGAAAACAATTGCGATTGTTCACCTACCTGACAATGACTTTTGTAGGTTTTGTTGTTGAAAACCTATTGCCTATAGCGTAGAGACCTCCAGACTCAAGTTTCATGTCATTTGGAGTTCATTTTACACCACTACGACCATTAGAGTGAAAGATAGACTGCACGGGAGACTTAGGCGTTTTCCCCTTTAGTTGCTTCTTGGCTTGAGAGTGACACCTCTCTAAATTTCACAATCATCCACCCTGCTATCACTAATTCATTTTATTTTGTTTTGTTTTATATTTTGTTACTTTGTTGTCTAGTTTAGATGTAGGAGTAGTAGTTAGGTTAACATTAACTTTTGGTGTTGCTTAGACTAGTGAAAGTTGCTTTTGGATGCCATAGTGCAACTTTTGACAATAAAGTGACTGAACAAATAAGAAGCGTGCATAACTTGAGAACGGGGTGTGTGAATTGAGGAATTCTTGTTTGTGCTCTTGCATATACTCTAGGAGAACATATCTGGAAATTTTGGTTGTTGTTCGAGTCATCAGTTGTGAGTTAGAGCAGATTCTGTAGTAATTGGCTAAGTTGGAATTAAAACTTTGGATAGAGGTCACAAAGTGGTCATTTTGAGTGATACGGGGTGTCATTGGGAAACCCCAGAGGTAAGGAACCCATATGAGGTGACTAGCTAGGAAACTGATACCAGTGGCAGCTACGGTGATTGTTGCCATCTGCCACAATTTCACCTCCAGAGCATACTAGTAGGGTCCCCAAGTCCCATAATTTCCAAAACCAACTTCCACAAGTCAAAAGGGTTCAAAAATTGGGTAGAACCAGCCAAAAGTGCTTAAAGTGATCAGACTCGAGGAGTTAACTTGACTTTCGACAGGTCAAACTTCGAAACTACAAGTGACACATGGATGCAAAAGACTATACAGGTGATTGGGAAGCCATTGGAAGTGCCAAAATCAAAAATCACTCCAGGGCCAGCTATTGCGATAGTTGCCATGTGTGCCAGATTGGGACCAAGTTGATGTCATTTGATTCCTAGCAATACAAGGATCTAAAATATACCTTCCTTGACTCATTTGGACCAGTAAAAGCCCCTACAGTCACCCAAAAACTAAAGGTCAAAAGCCAAAATCTGATAATTGACCAAATAGGTACTAAAAAGCATTTGAAAACTTCATACAAAGTGTCAAAAGACTCACCATACGGTGGCCAACCAATAGAAAGTGACCAGGCTCAAAAATCTCACCAATGTCACCAACCGCGATTGCTACCATTTGGTCCAGCTTGAAAATTTGACCATACCAGCTTGTAGGCCACCTTGCCAAGTTTCTAGAACTACCTTGGCTAAACCAAATAGACTCTAGAATCACTCTCAAAGACCTTGTTAAAGATTAGACTTTGATTTGTCAAATTCTTGACCTAGGTTTCAAAGCTTTTGCAACTTCTTGAATTTCAATCAAGATTCCGAAGGGAAAATTGGACTAATCACTCAAAGGCCAAGAGGCAAAGTGTTCGATATTGTGTACACATGTATCCACGTTATCGAGGCAAAGGCTGCACAAGGAGCTAGCTAACCTCACAGGTAAGAGGTTGGGATTTTGCAAGAGTGTGTTTGTCTTTTTTCATGTATTTGAGATTGGGTAGATATTTTGTGAGAGACGGTAGAATAACGACTGGCCAAGGGACTCTAGTGTCAACGGAGGAGAGTGTAAACCAAGCCAAGATAGATCCCTTAGCTCCAATCATAGAAGAGGATAGTGATACAGACACCTCTTTCGACAAATTATATCAATGGATGGCTAACCACCAACTAGGAGGCTTCCAACAACAAGGAACTATAGGGGGTAGTACCTCCCAAACCCATCTGACCACACCAAAATACATGACAATCTTCCTAAAAGAAACAAACATCCATGGAGCCCTAGTTTACATGGACACTCAAGGAGGACAATGCATCTGTATTGAGGAACGACCTGCAAGAGGATTATAAATGATCCTAAATGATGATGGTGATAGATTTTGTGATGAAGAAGGGAACCACTACCTCATTGTCCGAGACCCCAAAAACTATAATCAGTATGGTGATAATGTGGCAAGAGGGAATATGGTTATGGAGACCCAAGAAGTACCTCCTAAAATTAACTTCCTAGAGCCTTTTACATTCATGACAAGAGAGTGTCAAGGTTGGCTACAATTCATGAAAATATTGGGATTTACAATCGTGAGGAGGGGGAGGGTCATCTCTTGCTATCATTGCATGGAACCCCATGTGAATGAATTAAGCAAAGATAAATTTATGTACTTGTTTTCTCATGACACGACAACAGGGCAATGGAACCACAATGAAACATGCTTTTTATCCTAGGAATAATAGGAAAATGCCGCAACACTTTAGCTGGCACTATCTCGCCAACTACATCTTGTTTGTAGCGCATTGTTCCGCACTTAGGACACGACAGACAATCTGCGAATTCATTGCGAAAAAGAATGCAATCATTTGGACATGCATGAATCTTGTTGTAGTCCAAGCCAACTGAGGTCAGAAGTTGCTTTGCGTCTGGCCTGGAGGGGGGCATTTCATTGCCAACTGGGAGAAGTTGCTCCCGCAATAACCTGTTTAAGCCACATTAAATTAAAAAGCTCTCCGAGCACATCACCGTTGCAATCGGAAAATCTCTTTTATAAATTACGTACCTAAACAAAGCAGTGACGCTTGCATCTGACCACCCGTACACTGACTGAAGATTCAAAAACGCCAGACAAGTACGAAGCACAGATATTTTGGCGCCTTCATAGATTGGTTGACATGCCAACTTCCTCAACATGTCTTCAAGAGATAGGCGCACGGCTTCTGGTGCTGCTTCGTTCGCGTTCTCCTCGCTTGTCTGGAAGAAGGCATCCAACATCTCCTCCATGCCGTCGTCTTCTGTCTGTAAGCCCTTTTCTACTTCCATCCGTGGCTCTATATTGGTCGGACCTTCACGCATAATCTTTTTTCTCTCTCTCTCAGATGTAGGTGCTATGTCGCGGAAATCAATGCCCGTTCCGTAGGAGTCGTATCGCAGATTCTGTACGGTTTCTCTAGCAAACTCTCCGTACTTGTGCACATGCTCATTACATATCCTACGCTTGCGCAGGATTTGATACTTGCAGAGCGTGCACGAGCATGCAATCTTTTCCTCCATGTTAGTTGATGACGTTGCCATCTACAATGATTATGAATGTTGTTTTAATATATATATATATATATATATATATACTCCTCACAATGTAAACTACCTCGCATTCTCTAGTCTTGCCCAATCTCCGTACACCTCGGTCCAGAGGTGTACGGAGATCAGGACCACCGGGTCAAAATCTTGTCTTTATTGGTCAAATCCTATATGGGTAGACACATACGTGCACTCCCAGGTGTACATGGCAATGCATGTAGCAGGCAAAACCCCTTTGCCTCTTTTAGTTCCATAGTTTCTTCTCTGTCTACGAACTCACCTGTCTCCATTCCGAGGTAGCCTGTCAGAGAAAGCTTTCCAATGCCGCACTTGATGAATCATATATTAAAGCATGACCATTTTTGTCATTTTTGTAATGTTCCGTCTGTTTGCAATTTTTTGCACAGGTTTTTCCAAGGATATTATGCCCATCCAGGTGTTTTTTTCACCACATGCACAAGCCATGGAAGTTCTCAGCCCAATGAAAGTTTTCTACCTGATTGTAAACCGGACGGGGCCTCCATGTCCAAGCCAAAAGATAATGTGGAGATGGATGAGCAACTTGAGAAAGATTCAGAAGCCTTGCATGGTTCTTGCTCAAAAAAGCGATCTCGATCTCTCTTTCTCTCTCGATCTTAGTCTCGCTATCTCTCTTTCTCTCTCTCTCTCGATCTGGCTCTCGCTATCTCTCTTTCTCTCTCTATTTCCTTATTTTTCTATCTCTCTCTCTGTCTCGCTCTTCACTTCCCTACCTCTCTCTCTCTCTCTCTCTCTCTCTCTCTATATATATATATATATATATATATATATATATATAACTCTCTTTCTCTATCTCTCTAGCTATTTCCTATCTCTCTCTCTCTACTTACCTCTCTCTCTCTCTCTCTCTCTCTCTCTCTCTCTCTCTCTCTCTCTCTCTCTCTCTCTCTCTCTCTCTCTCTCTCTCTCTCTCTCTCTCTCTCGCTCTCTACTTCCCTATCTCTCTACTGATCGAACGAGCGACTGAGCTAGGGAGATCTAGACGTCCACGACTGCGGAGGACTACACAACATCGACAGAGGCTGCATCAGAGGATCTAGCTAGGTCACTTTGGCTCGACATGCATAACGCCCGGTCAGACTACTGACCATGGAGGAGATTGATGAGATCCGGCAGCGACAGCTGCTGGATCTCCTATGATCTACCTATCCCAGCTAGCTGGTTTAGCCGTTTAGTCCATACCCAACAGTTTAGAATTCCATAATATTTTATTTTGTCATCTTCTTACTCTGACTTTGTATCAGATCAGTCACATTGTAACTTTCTTGTCTCATGTCTCATAGGTCACTTTGGCCTTTCGAAGACGTTAATATAACATTTCATTTCATTTCTCTCTTTAATTATTTTTCTTTAATTTTAATTTCCTAAGCATACATTAATTCTCTATCTCTCTCTCTCTCTCTCTCTCTCTCTCTCTCTCTCTCTCTCTCTTTGATTACCTACACAGACACACATTTCTCTCTCTCTCTCTCTCTCTCTCTCTCTCTCTTTCCTACACACACACACACACGCTTCTCTCTCTCTCTCTCTCTCTCTCTCTCTCTCTCTCTCTTTCCTACACACACACACCGCTCTCTCTCTCTCTCTCTCTCTCTCTCTCTCTCTCTCTTTATTTCCTACACACACACACACACCTCTCTCTCTCTCTCTCTTTCCTACACACACACACACACCGCTCTCTCTCTCTCTCTCTATCTATCTCTCTCTCTCTCTCTCTCTCTCTCTCTCTCTCTCTCTCTTTCCTACACACACACACACGATGTAGAGAGAGAGAGAGAGAGGGGTTGGGGGGGGGGCATAATACCTGCGCAGCAGGTGGAGGCCAAGATTTGAGCAGAGCGTAGGCGAAAATGGCCCCTACTGCTCACGGGTTTCGCTTTTTTTCCCCAAATTTTTTTTGCGTCTCTATACGCGTCGATATACGCGTGGGAAATAAAGCCTTTCCACGTGTATATCGACGCACATTGCGACGCATATATCGACGCCCGCTAATTTTGTCGATATACGCGCGTCGATATCTCCATGTAGTGTTGTAGTGGGAAAATGACTGCTCGGCGGATTATTATTTTTTGTAATTATTCATTTATTGAGAAAACTCGACATTTCACCTTGTAAATATTGGGGCTTACAGAAGTTTCCAGATTGTATCCCAGTTTTGACATTTAGGTTGAGTAGATGGTTAAATTGGAACATTAGGTTTTGAGATTGTAAGGTATTTATACCACTTTTTAATCTTAATGAAAAACCTTTGTCATTTTAAAAAAGTTTGAAGTCTGTGAGTGAGCGTACTGTGTACGAGAGAGAGTGAGAGCTTCATCTTGACGCTACGCGCGCACCGGTGGTCGGAATCGAGTGCGAAGAAGTGCAGTGTGTTGCCCCCGATGAGAGCTACGCGCCAATACCTACATCGCGTGTGTACGGTCTGGTTTTGCGAGCTCGACCTACAAGCCTCATCTGGTGATTTAGTGAGCATACGTTATCCGTTTTCGCATTTCAGCATATCTACGCATTCGCATTGAGTAGAGCTGCACATTAGGCACTTTAGTTTTCGGAAAGAACGACCTGCAAATTTCGGCCAGACATCCTACGTGATTTTGCACCGGGTGTTTTGGGTTGGGGTTTTGGTTCATAGACCTTAGGGAGAGCGACCTATTGGTGTTAGTAGGGTCTCCTCAAGTTCTGTGGCATTTCGAGACCGTTTGATGGGTATTTGGCTCTAGAAAGCGTTGTAGGAAATCTCCTCTTATGCACTCCTGAAGGCTGTAGCTTAGAAATTGTGTAGAGACCTCTGTAGGAATTAGTCGAGAGTCGGTCGAGTGTAGATTGACACCCTATGCTTGCTTCCACGTGCCTGCGGGTCGAGCTTCGTCCTTAGCTGACTAATCTTGTTAGGTGAGTTCTCGCTGTGCTGACGTCCGTCGCGGCGTATCCGTCCAATAGCCGCTAGGGTCCGTTTTGTGCTTGCGCTTGTCATTTGGTGCCCCCACAAAGGACGGCTTCTAGGAACCCTTTAGTTTACAACGTTGAAAACAATGCATGTCATCGACCATGGACGAGTGGCTGCGGGAATTCTCCAATTGGAGAACGGAGGAGGAAGAAATTGAAGAAGCACTAATAGACTTCATTGAAGTGGTTCTGCCAGAATACATCATCGTTAATACCTAGGGAGTAAGTTCTCCATCTTGCAGCTCTCATTCTAACCGTAAATCAAGAGCCACCAGAGGGAGGACAGCAAGCTATTCTCACTGTCGTCGCCCACCACATTCTATCAATGAGTGCCATCAACGAAAGTAAAGGCGAAGTAAAAATCCTCTCATCGATATCCACCGCGAAGAAATCATCCATATTAAGGAAGGAAAGAGGTTACTGAAGCCTCTCTTCCCCAAGGAATCCAAAAATAAAAGTGTAGCCTCTGCTCCTAAGTGGCCTAGAGAGGCTGCTTGTGCCAAAGGAAAAGAAGGGCTAAGCCAATCCTAAATCACATGACCCCCAAGGAAGGAGAAACACCTGGCCACGTGAGTGCTTTGAGTTTGAAAAGCAGAATTGTGCCTCGACTACCAAAAAGAAGGTCATCCAAAGCAAAGCGGCAGAAGATTGCCTATCAATTTGCAGCGTGCATGCCAGTGCTGTCAATTCACTTTGACAGCCCCGAAGCGGAGGTGATAATGAGGTTCCCATGCCCTAGAGAGGAGTGGTTTGTCTACTTTCCTCGCTGTTTTGGAGGGCGGGTAGAGGGCCTTCCTCCTCTCCCCGTACAACTCATCCTGAAGAAACTGTCTACCACGGGTGAAACCCAATGGACCGGAGATGAGCTACAATTAAATGGTGTGGAATCCTTGCAATGAGCCAACTACGGTAACTACTTGCAACTGTTGCTAGCTAAAATGCTAGGAGTGGCCAAACACGTCGCCATCACAGCATACGTGCTTAGCAATGAAGGGAAGGTGGAGCCTACGAAGGGCAATGACCTCTTGTGGATGTGTCATCTTGTCAACACCAACATGGTAAGGGTATAAGTGAGTACTCTACACTTTATGCATCATGGATAATGGACCAACCACTTTTCCATTTAGGTTTTTACAGCACATGCATGTAAATATATATGTAGATAGGAAGATCTTCTATCAGCAGAAGATTGTGTATCTGTTTGGTGCTGCGGTGCTAGGAGAGATCCTTAGCTCCCCAAACCCCATTATCCTCCCCGTGTTGGATTACCATTACTCCTTTAATGTTTCAATTTTCACCCTATTTTTATCTATCTACCCAGCCTTGTAAGAAAGCCGTTATAAGCTGCCAAGTCGTTTGTGATTTAAAAAAAAGAGAAAAAATAAGTTTGAAAATCGTGTGTTGCAATGGCAAACGTTTCCTTTTGAACCTTCAAGAGTAAGGTGGGGGAAGATGCTTCATATTTCTTACATAATCTTGAAATAACATGTGTCATCTCTGAAAGGGATGACGATGCTTTACGTCTGCGTATTTTTCCAATGTTAATGGAAGTGGAAGCAAGATCATGGTACAACGCCTTGGTGCAAGCACCAAGGAGAGGTGGGACCTAGTAACAGTAGCATTTCTAAGGCATTTTGGAGAAGGCACCACATCGGAGAAATTACGGAAATTACTGATGGAGTTAAAGTAAGGAAGTATGGATGAATATGCATCATACGAATTGAAGTTTGTGGATCTATGGGGACGATGGGTTGCGTTGCTGAGGGAGGGAGAAGGGACACCGGATTTCCTAAAGAAAGACCGGTTTGTGGCTGGTTTATGGCCAATTCTTAAAGAGAAGGTGAAAGAAAGGTTTCCTGCTACATATGAGGTAGCAGTTGAAGTAGCCAGCCTTAAAGATAGTAAGTTGCGTCTACAAGCCAAGACTACCGAGGAAGAGGAACCATGAAGGGCCGGACTACACCAAGCTGCACCTGTAGCAGCTGTCCAAAGGAATCAGCTACAGGAACCGGCTAAAGCTCAACAAGACCTGCTCAACCGAATCATCGACCAGTTAGAGAATCTTTCAGTACATCTGGTGCAGCAAGTGCATGCACCTGCCAGAAATCCAGAGCAAGGAAGATGGCAGCGAAGACAGAATCAGGACTACCATTGTTACAACTGTGGAGAGGACTTCCATGGCATGTACTACTGTCCTCATCCAAGAAGGAAGAACTTCAATAGGGGAATGAGGCAGAATCAGATCTCTAGACCAAGGGTGAGACCACCACCTAGGCAACCAGAGCCGATTCCATTGATCCAAATCCTTCGATCGCCTATACAACCACCACCACCACCGCAACCTCTCATTCCACCGCTACCTCCACCACCTGCTGGAAACCAAGCAGTAAGTTTCGTCAGTCTTGAAGCTAAGGAAAAAGCAAAGGTAGAAGAGTGTGTCAAAGAGAAGGACAAAGGAAAAGGAAAAGTAGAAGAAGTGGATGCCATGGGAGTGAAGCATGATAGGCACAAAGAGGCTTCTCAAAGGGAGGAAAAGATGAAAGGAAAAGGAGAGTCTAGCAAGCATGCATCTAAGCCTCGGGGGAAGATCAACATCGTAGATTTTTCACTAGGCAAGTATGCTAAACCATATGACCTAGTTCAAGATGTTTTGATGTAGGGTTCAAAAATAACCTGGCCCTAATTAGTCCATCTTGCACCTAGAATGAGGAGACAATGGACAAAGATGGTAAGTACTAGAAAGTCAAGACCAAGGATAGCTATCTGGGAGGAATCTAGACGGCATTCTACCTATAATGGATGCCCACATCAAGGGTCAATGTATCTCAAACATCTACATAGATGGTGGCACACAAATATGAGTCATGAGTGAAAAAATGATGCAGCATTTGCTATGGAAGTAGAAGGTGATGCAAGTTCCAATACACATATAAGGTCAAAAGAAGTATCCACCTAGAACAACTTAGTAACTCAAGATCTTGGAACTGGGGTGCATGGTGATATGGACCTTTCATCCAGTGGCAGACCAATGCTAACTATAATAGTGAGCTTGGGTGGATTGCTCTTGAGAGGATGTTGGCACAAGTCCAAAAAAATGAAGAGCTTAAAGTTTCAACATGGGCATATTGTTCTACGGCCAAGATGCATTGAGTTTCTAAAGAATCTACTTAGTAATTTCAATGCTGGAATATGGTTAGTTGTTGATAATGTTACACATGTTATGGACATCATCAAGATTTTAGAAGGAGGCTAGAGAAAGACTTCCATTATTTATGATTTAAGGACAAAGCCAATGTCAATCATGTAAAGAATCAAGAATCACTAACCCAGATAATCCAGGAGTAGAAGCACTTTTCAAACCATTGGCTATTGCATCAACAAAATTCGGGATTGATGCAAAGAGAATGCTTCTAGTAGATGATGCACCATTAAAGGGATGTGTTAATCATACATTGAACTGCATTTTTCTGCGATTATTCAATGTTGATGAGGAGGATAATATCCTCCTTGGGGATTTGCATCCATGTATTCAAGATCTTCATCATGTCAATGACATTCACACAATTACAAGCTCAAGCACTTCTTTGTATGGACCCACCATAGTGCAAGGACATGAACTTTATAATTATGCTCACATGGTTGTTGCAGAGTGGGAGGAGAGAAATTTGGTTTGTCTGGGAAAAACCTACTTCACATGCAGACTACCAGAAGCTTCTCATCCTCATGATGATGAAAACTTTGCAACATCTAGCAATAGTGGAGTGTCCACTTGGAGTTAGGACAAGAAACTCCTAACAAATGATCAAGAAAAAGTAAGGCTTTTCTTTTTAGTTTGTAATTAAGAGGCTTGTTCCTTATGTTATGTAGCCTATAGCTAGCCAACATAACATAGAAATAGGAAGAAACAAATTAAAAAATGCAAAAGAAAGAGAAGAACATGAGGTAAAACCTCGTTTTTATGGCATTGAAGGTATCTATATGTGGGCCCAGGGTCTGAATGTCGTTACGGTACTGAAAGACAACTACGATAATGTATCATTGTCCTGCCACCAAAAGCTCTTGCTCCATTAACCAGACGTTCAAAACTGAATTTCCCTCCATTGAAAGCAAGTTCACGCTTTCTTCTACAACTCAAAAATGGCCATGGTTTCTTCTTCTTCTTCGTCTTCTTCTTCTTGCCCTAATAGCTCTAGGGGTTGTTGTGCTCTCTCCCTAGCAAGCCTCGCCATTAGTCTCCCAAGGAGGCCAAGTAGCACCATAAGCTCTATCACTATCTCAAACTCCATAAATAAGACATGCTTCCTCACATATTGACCTGACTAGTCTTTGGAATGGAAGCTTTGGTACTAGAATCTCAATATATTTCTGAGCCTTCCTGATTTCCTTAAACAATCTGATGTGTCTTTATAGCCTATTCATTGTTGGAGCTTTTTAGATTTTCATGGGCTTTCTTGGTCTCTTCTTTTTACTAGTAGATCTTCTTCTTGCTTTAGCAACCAAACATGGTCCTTTGCCTGCCTTTCTAGCAGTCGCCTTTGTTCTTGCCATTTACCTGTAAGCCAATCTCTCTCTCTCTCTCTCTCTCTCTCTCTCTCTATCACACACACACACACAGTGCCAGCTCTCTCTCTACTCTCTATCTCTCTCTCCAAGATTTCTCTCTCACTCTAACAATCTCTATCTCTCTCTCTCTCTCTCTCTCTCTCTCTCTCTCTCTCTCTCTCTCTCTCTCTCTCTCTCTCTCTCTCTCTCTCTCTCAGAGTGGCATTATGGTGTACGGGAACGATTTAGCGGTTGATAGAATGATATATGCATGCCATTGTGCACACAAGGGCTCAAGTTTTTTACCACAACATTAAAATTATTTTCTCTCTCTATCTCTCTCCCTCTAAGATTGCTCTCTCTCTCTCTCTCTCTCTCTCTCTCTCTCTCTCTCTCTCTCTCTCTCTCTCTCTCTCCCCCCCCCCCCCTTAGAGTGGCATTATGGCGTGCGGGAACGATTTAGAGACTAATAGGATGATGTCCGCACACCATTGTGCACACAAGGGCTCTAACAACAAATAAAAATCTTTTCTATCACGCATAGGGACAGACACACACACACACACACACACACACACACACTTGGGACAAAGTGTCATTATGGTGCGTGCAAGATGTTTAGCTGAACGTAGAATCGTCTCCGTGCGCCATTGTGGAAACTCGTCAAATTTTTGGAAGGTTGTCATTTTGGCTTGTGTGGCAGCTCCTTGGGGGGCTCACTATATGTAAACCATATATATAACGTGCGTTCAAAGGCTATTTAAAAATCCCCTTATCTGTGAATCTTGAACTAATAAAACAACCCCTCTTTCTTTATGAACTTACGGTTTTGTTTCCAAAGTGCAATAAAAAAACCCCTTATTTAAATATATTTATGTGAATTACCCAAAGTTTTTGAATTAAAAAACCCCTCCTGTTGAACACTCATGGTATACTTACATACATAGAGGTGGACACCCCGAGGGCAGTTCCAATAACATAGCATTTTGAGTTTAGCATTCAAACAAATAAACAAAACACTACTCTATGTCTCCTCTCTTTGTCTCTCTCTCATACGTGTAGGTATATGTGGACAACAATACCCTCTACTTTGTCACCTTGTGAGCTGCTTTCTAAGCTGTTGTCCCTCTCTCTCTCTCTCTCTCTCTCTCTCTATGTGTCCTTGTCTCTCGCAATGGATGCTGACACTTTTTCTTCTCTCTCTCTCTCTCTCTCTGAAGTTTGTAGGCTACAGGCTGTATCTTCTTCTTCTTCTTATTTTCTCTCTCTCTCTCTCTCTCTCTCTCTCTCTCTCTCTCTCTCTCTCTCTCTCTCTCTCTCTCTCTCTCTAAGGTGCTACAATAAGCATGACAAAAAATATTGTGCAACCCATTAAGTGTGAAAGTGACCTCTCAATCAAAATTATACGGTGCAATTAATGCCCACTATTTAATTTTAGTCATTTGACATGTGTAAAGCATGTAGTTATTTTTTGTGCATGTCGGCAACGGTACTATGAACGATTTGAGAGAGAGAGAGAGAGAGAGAGAGAGAGAGAGAGAGAAGGATCTTCACATTTCACTAGGTTGAGAGAGAGATTTCACTTAGGTAGATTTCAAAATTTGTAAGTGGAATTACACTAGAGCTCGTAGAGAGAGAGAGAGAGAGGGGGGGGGGGGGGGGGGGGGGGGGGGGAGAGGGTGGTTGTGTGTGTGTGGGTGTGTGTGTGTGTGTCTGTGTGTGTGTGTGAGAGAGAGAGAGAGAGAGAGAGAAGGGGGGGGGGGAGGGGGGGAGGGAGAGGGTGGTTGTGTGTGCGTATAAAGGGTAGCAAAATAGGGAGAGAGAGAGAGAGAGAGAGAGAGAGAGAGAGAGAGAGAGAGAGAGAGAGAGAGAGAGAGATTTTATTATCATCCCCGAAGGTCAAATATGACATATGGGACCAAAGTTACATGTGATGTAGTATGTGTATGGCTGATGAGTGACTCTCAATGCTCCAAAATTGTGGTGATGAGAGTCGCAATGGAGAGCCCACACTGTGGCTGGGAGAGGAAAGTGTGTAGGGCTAAGTTATGGCTGAAAATGTGAGAAAAGCAAGTTCGGATGTGACCAAAAGCTAAGAACTCTAGTAGTGTGTGATACTGAGACTCTTGAACTTGCAGTCAGCATAATGTGCATAGTCGATTTGACTCTTCTCCATTGCCCCAACGCCCTATCTTGCATCGAAGAAAATGGGAGCTAAGCCGAATGGTTGCGATAGTGCGTATCGTTGACAAGGCGATAGGATCAAGCATATAAGTGTGAGTATGGTTTCCTCTTTCAATGAAGAACATGGCAATATGGGTGGTGTAATGTATGAAGAGTGACCCACCGGATTTCTCCCAAGTCGTAATAAATTGGCATTGTAGAAAAGCTTCATTCACTTGGGAGTCAATTGAATCATCATGTAACAAGTGTAATGCATCCCATCTCCCATACCACTTTTTTATGTCTTGCATCCATCTTGTGCTCAAGATCTTGCTTTTATACGTCTTTTGAACTTTTTTGCTTGCTTCCTATGCAATTGTAGGAAGTTGATGTGAGGGGTTTTGACGCATCTTTATCATGTACTCCACAACCCTTTCCATGCCCATAACCTCAATTGGAATAGATCTCCACTCAAGAAGTAGGAGCATATATGATGTTTGTGTCTTAGCTTGGAGAAAGTTTGTAAGAAAGCACCTTTGGACATTCTCAAACTCTTTCCAAGTAGACTTTGAGATGCTCCCGCCCCACACTTCAACTCCATAAAGAAGAAGCAGTGTCACCAATGCATCAAAAAGATACTTCTTGAGAACCTAACACTGATGTTTCCTGCATTACACATGTTCTCAAATGCATAATATGCTCTCTTTCCCGCTTCCTAATGATGCATAGCACATTCATACTTGTGATTGGACGGAACCTCAAGGCCAAGGAGGCTTAAAGCTCTCAACAGCTTCAAGTGTCTCATTGTTGTACACAATGCATGGTTTCTCCTTATGGTTGGTTGTCACAAGCATAACCTTTGTTTTGATTTCATTCACAATCAACCCACTATGCAAGCAAAAGTTATCAAGGACAACCATAAGCTTTTGTGCATCTTCTAAAGTGTGTGCTAGAAGCACTACATCATCCGCATACAACAAAAGCATGATTACCGCATTGCAAATAGTGACCTCTTCAATGCCTTCTTCTTGCATAAAGTCAAGTACCATTTGTTCCAATTGATCGATACATAGACCAAAGTGAGTTGGTGACAACGAACATCCTTGTTTAACCCCAATAGTGCTTACAAAAATTTCTGAAATTTCTCTTCCCATGCGCAATTGACAAATCACCTTCTCATAGATTCGAGAAACCGCAAGCATAAAATCACTTGGCACTTGGATTTCTTCCATCCTTCTCCACAAATTGTTACGTGGAATCATATCAAAGGCTTTCTTAAAGTCCACAAAACAACAATTCAATCGCTTGCCTTTCAACCGACTTTCCTCCATGAGAACACAAAGAGTGACAAGATGATCAATGGTGCTATGGCATCGACAAAAACCGGCTTGTCCCTTTGCACACTTGTCATTCTCGTCAACCCAATCACTCAATTTCATCTCCATTATGCACCCAAACAACTTTTCCATAAGAGAACTAATCATTATAGTCCGGTAGTTGTTTACATTCTTTACATCCCCTCCTTTATGCAAAGGCTTAACCCAATCATTACTCGAATCATAAGGCATACCATGTTGAAGTGCAAGGTTGAACATATCACACATCCACTCATGGGTAAAACCTCCCCTCCATTTGATCATCCCCGGCTTGATACCTTGAAGATCTCCCACTTTGCGAGTGGCCAACTTTCCAAGCCCACCGCATACATCCTCAATAGTAAAACAAAGAGGGCATACATGGGAGTGAGCCATAAAATGGCATTTTTAAAGCATTTTCTTGCTCATATAACTGCCTACATTGTGTGTACATATCCAAAGACTGAAGTTACCAAAATTATCAACCCGCTTGTCCCTCAAGTTTCTCCAAAATCTTCCACCTCCATGTGCCTTTTGTTGGACTTGAAAAAGTTGTTGCTTTACTTCCCATCTTCTTCTCTTCTTTTGAATCAATTCCTTGTATATATGCAGATGACTTTGATAGTTGCATCAAGCTTTATCAAGGACTTTTGAGCATCTTGACATTCTTTATCAAACCATCTTTTGTGTTATCTATCTTTGTTGATACCATGGAGATGCTTTATGGCAAAGCATTTTTCGGCACAGGAGCAAATAACTTTCTTGAAAGCTTTCCATTTAGTTTCCAATGGTGCATCATATTGAAGATTTGTCATTTATAATTTTAGATCACCCATTTCAATGTACATTGGTGCCCGTTTGAAATCCATACATAGGGATAATTGGTGCCCGTTTGAAATCCATACGTAGGGATAATTTCTCTTTCCTTTGGCTGAGATTATCACACTTAGTTGCTTCTTCACATGAAAGGTCAGTACATAAGGTGCAATGGTCGGATTCTGGGGTCCATTGGCAAGCATAAAACTCTGTATGTGATACATGATGGCTTTGGAGAGTAGCATATAGTCAATCACATTGTCCCCATTATTTCTCCTACATGTAAATCCATTGGTTCCACTCCACAAAGATACACCATTGGCAATGAGCATACCCATGCTATTACACATGTGTAAAAGTAACTTCCATAGTGATTCGGCTCTTTCTCATCCATTGAAGTACGATCATAGAAGTGAACTTCCTCCAACTCCCTTGAAATGTATGGCATATCAAATTGTTGAGTATCATGTTGCAATGTTTTTGTGCGAGCATTCATATCCCCAAATACAATAACATCACCTTCACATTTGAAATAAGAAATGTCCTCTTTTTAATCAAAAAATGGCTGATCTCTATCCATGCAAGCATAAAAGGGGTAATCATGATGAGGAATGTAGCAGCCGGCTACAAAAATGGGTGTTGTTTTTGGTGTCATAATTTTCAGCCATACATAATGTTTGTACTTGTTATCTTTCACAGTTGATACAAAATATACCAATCCTTTCTTAACCATACATGCTAACCCTCTTGTCCTCTTCGTTGCTTGGAATTCTTTGACCACATCAGTGAATGTACATTGTAATCCTCTAAGCCGTTAATCCTTTGTGTATCATGCTCCCAAGTTTCAACAAGAAGTACAACATTGGCTTTGCTTGTTAGTTCATCAATGCTAACCCCCGCATTCCATGGGTATCCATTACAATTCCAAAAGCATATTTTAAGTTGTAACTCGGTCTCATAGGTCACACATCCCTATTTTCTCGAGGGACTTGCCTCTTCCTTGGCACATTTTCTTCATGAGAGATCTCCTTGTTTTTCTTATTCTTTTCCTCATATGCCTTGCGACACATATTTTGTTGCTTAATAGTGCAATCTTCACATACAAAACATTTTGTATCCCTCAAATAGATCCAACTATTATCAAGGATAACCTTTTGCTTGGTCTCATCCGACATGATGCATACAATTGGTGATTCTCGTGAGCGATGAGCTCCTTGCTTCCCCACTCTATGTGCTCCATAGACCATAACTCCAGACATGCCATAGTGGGTTTTGAAGAAATCTGTGATAACAATGGCAAGTATAAGGAGGTGTCTCTAACTTTTCTTCGGAAATTTCACAAATAACAATGTTCTTGGAACCTCGCTCCCGTTCCTTCAACTACTCCACATCCACATCCTCAACATTCTTTGTTTTAACCATAGCTTGCATGAGTGAGGAACTACAAACCACATTGCTACCACATACATTAGCCCAAGACTTGATTTTGCATACATTTTTCATGTGGCATACATCTCGGCTCATGGTGTCAAATTTCTCCTCTTTCAATACATGGTCATGCTCTACTTCACTCATCCGCTCCTTCAAAGCATTCAAGTCCACAAGAGAGCATTTACATTCCTTGACTTCCCCTTCAAGTTTGCATCAAACGTGTTGTTTGCATCTCAAGTGTCCTATTTAGATAATCATTCTCAACCACAAGTACCCTTAGTGCGCCATTCTCCATTGCAAGTGCTTGTAAGTCTTCACCTTGTTTGTTTACGGTCTCTTGCAATGATACCAAGTATACCATGATCATGGTTTTGGAAGTCGTTGGTTGGGTGGTTGTGTTGCTATCTCCACACTTAGGAGATTTTGGATCATTTTCCACAATGGTTGTGGACCTTATTGAAGAAGAAGAACCCTTGCGAGTGCGGGAAGATATTGTATGTAAAATAAGAGATGAGAGTCAATTCTTTTGAACCTTTTCACTTCGAAAATGCTTCTATAGAAATGTTTTCCATAACTCCAAATTTTTTTGTCTTTACATCAATGCATAGATGGATTTTTGCTCTTTGATAGAGTCCGAGTTTGGATGAAGAAGTTATGATCAAAAGAGTGAACTAATGTCTACTAGGTTAAAAAAACGGCTGCGTTTTTTGTTGGAGAGAGAGAGAGAGAGAGAGAGAGAGAGAGAGACAGAGAGAGGGAGAGAGGAGGGGGGGGGGGGGGGGGGGGGAGGGAGAGAGACCAATAGCTTGCACTTTAGGAGAAATGTGTTATCAAATTAAAAAAAAAAGTTAAATGCTGGTGTGTCCCAATACTTACCTATTTTTGCCTGTATTATGTTTTTCTTAAGATTAAAATCCCACATAATAAAGAGGTAGAGGGTGGATCTAGAAATTATCTTAGGTGAAGAGGAAGCAGAAGAGAGACCACCTAAGTTGCTGAGAGGCTCTTTAAAGAGATATGTGAACTTTGGTTTGGCTAAAGATACATTTCTTGGAGATGATGTTGTGGGGACAAAGAAACATGAAGAAGTGCTTGTAAGCCAGAAGCTTCGAGTGAGTAGCACCAAAAAGAGAAACATTGATCTTTCTTCTGCCAGTGAGCCAGCTACAAAATGTAAGCAGGGGGTTGAAAATCCTGCATGTGTGGATGAAAGACTTTTTATTTTGCAGTATCTATAGGAGCTGCTAAAATGTTTGACAAGGTCTCTTATATCTTCAATGCTCCATTCAATCTGGATGACCTTATAGCTCAGCACAATGATTTCCTCAAGTCTAAAAGAGACAAGTTTGAGCTTGAGGTCCACAGGGGCAGGGTGGTTCTTGCTGACATGGTGGTGGTGCACTTAAAAGATTGTGATTACACAAAACGGTCATACAAGACGTACCATCAGCTGCCTATTACCTATATACCCTTACGATGTCCTATAAACGAACAAGATTGAAAGCTAATTCAGAATCCTTTGGGTTCCTTCTATTTTTAAATTCTCTATATTCTAATCTATTGAAAGATCCTTCAGAGGTAATGGATGAGGAGGATCTACCACCCAATGAACAAGATGATGAGGACATGGAGTCCAATGAGGTTCCTGAGATTGAGGAGGATATCAATCTTGAGGTAGAGGCTAAAGAGGTGCAGCAAAGAAAAATACTTATAGTTAAAACATCTGACATCAAACTACCTCTATGTGTCTCTGGATTTAATGAGAATCAAGCCATATTGATGCTTCTTGGACTCCTAGACTTCAAATTTGGTGAGAGATCATACATTTTCCTCCATGACATTCAAAGTATATTTTCTTTAAGGGGGGACTTTGCACTTGCCATGCTCTCCAAATTTCAAGAGGGGAGGAGTGGATTTGTATCTGATGATAGCAATGACAAAGAGGTGATGGAAACCTCTAGTAACCCAATGGAGTGCCTCAAACTCTGCTTTGACAAGGCCAAAAAGTATAGAGAGACACTCCCAGATGAGCCCACCTTCCAAGCTATCAGAAACAACCTCATGCCATCAGCCAGTACTCAGGAAGCAGAGGATTGGTTTACATGTCTGCCCACGAGGTCGGTGGACCTATGGAAGGATGACCTATATATGCAAGATGGGAGCTATATTGTAGCCCCCCCCCAAGTACAAAAAAATTCTAGTTGTCACTGTCTTTTCTAACTCATCCTTTTGTGTACAGTCATGGATTGCTGAAAAGGATGACTTCCTTCGCTGTCAAACAAGGGAGTATTGTGGGAAGGGATGCAGCACTATGACAATACCTTGCTAGACTCTCTGAGGCACCCATACTAGTATTTCACAATGGAGTATCCCACGAGGGAAGTACTGCAACATTCGCCCTCAAGACGCTCTCATGCTTCCTAAGTGGACCAATGCTACCACAAAATGCAGACAATGTTAGCCTCGTTAACAATGTTTTTGCTATAGAATGTTTTGGATGATGTCCAAGGTACACTAGTGATCGTGCAGCTTATTATTACACATACACAGCAATGGCATTCACTTTGGGGAAACAAAACCCAAATGAGCCATTAGATTATGGAAAACATTTAATGATCCAATACAAGGGTAATGTGCCAAAAGATATCCACTATCTGTCATCAAGCTGAGAGACTTGTGACTTGTATTGTATGTATTATATCATTAGGCATCTCTTGTACATGTTGTGGCCTAAAATCAAAATCTCTTGATCCAACTATGGCTAACATATTTCATTGTCTCTCTTCACTTTTTTTGGCCTTCACAAGCATTGGAGTTGTTCAATGCTTCTACTCGTTTTTGTTTCCTTTGTTGCAAATGCCTAATTGCTTGTGCTGTTTTTGAACCGTCCAATACATGTTTTTGTTGCAATGGATGAAGGATTGTACAATAAAATCACTAATAAAACTCTTTCAAACTGTTTGCCTTATCTCGAGAGCCATCATGTCGTGTGTGTCTAAAATATGCATTCCTCGCCATGTAATGAGACTTTTCCAAGCCTTGGGTGTTCCATATGCCTGGGTTACCATATTTTTGAATGAAGTATGGTAAGTGATTGAAAATGATGTGTTGCAAATAAAACAAATTGTCAAGAATTTTAAACAACCTTTTAGCCCTTATCATTCAAAAGGGTACGTTAACAATACCATGTAATGAGTAATATGAGTTTCAATCCATGCTAACCTAAATGCTTTCTTTAGTAGCTGAAGGTTCTCCTTAAACTTGTTTAGATCATTTTGTGTCCACTCATCTTTGTCTAGCACATCCATGGAACACCGCACTTCACCCTTGGCATTGTGAGTTGTGGGTTCCTGGTCCTTCACTACCATATGGAGATTTTCCATTGCTGAAACTTAATTTTGCTAACATAAGTGGACTGATATATCCTTCCACACTTGGCTAGCTTCTTATGTTTGATGCTCGTTGACTTTGATAAAAAACAACGTGCCTTGACCCCACCAATAGATGGTTTGCAAGGTACATATTTATCATTGATTGACCTTTTCTCGTCCCGCTAGATTTTCACATTGCCCCCATGGAGACACATCTCTGCCAAATTTAGTTCAAGCGTTGCTACCGCAACCTTCTTTTCTTTTGAGTTCTTGATTTTCCAAGCAAACCAAATGTACAGATACATCAACTTCTCCACAATTATACAAAGAGCATGCATTGTACAAATGTGGACATTGACAAGTGGAATATCCAGAACTGGGTGGAAATTAGGATCCACATTATTGTGAGTAGGTGCCTTCCGCCACCATTTTGGGTCCATCGTCTTTGCAGGCCACTCCATACAATACAAGCATGGTGCCTTTACCATAGCACCCATTCCACAATTATAGATACACTATAGTGTTTTAAGATCACTTGCAAGATGCCATTGGACCTAAAAATCTCCCCTCCCATGACAACCAACACCTTTCCTTGATTCATTTGTTTATCAATGATATCAGGGATAGGGGTTTGATGGAACACCCAATATAAAATGTTGTGGTCTTAGTTCTTTACCTTCAAGATTAAATCCGCATGAGACGTTAAAGTAAATCTAAAATTAAATCTCTAGAGGGCTCACCAAAGTTGAAGAGAAGGTGGAAATGGAATACCTGAAAAGCACTAAGCCACCATATGTTTGTTTTTGATCGAGCACTAGAGTATGAAGGATCATCAGTGGGGCATTTTGAAAGAGACCTATTCATCAATGTTATTGTGACTCATTCTAGCTTCTTCTATTTGAGATCTCACACTCATCTAGGTTAAAAAACAAAATGTAGAACACTGATGGATTCCAGATTTTCCTCCGTCAGTGCATCCAAGAATTGGTCAACCCAATAACTGGCTATATGTGTAATGCCTATGTAGATAGTGAAGTAGCTTCGAGGTGCATCTTAGGGGAAGATTCAAAAAATCGAGCTCAACAAAGAGAATTCTTTGAATACTAAAGATGGCAGCTAAGCAAGGTAGATTTTTGCCAATAGTCGAGCAAATATGCAGAGAATTCACCATCCGAGAAGCTTATAAGCGGGCCACCTTGCATGGGGCGCTTTGGGAAAATGTTAATGGTGGAAATGGCTATGTGAATCCAAGCTACGTCGGTGCGTATATTTGTATGCCAAGAGAAGCCTGAGTGCGAGCAAGCAAATGCCTTGTGGGAACAGGGGCTTAGAGGCATTTGTATGAAAAAATAAATGTTTATTTAAACTACGAACTTGCAGACATGGCCGCACATGAAGATCGAGAATCCACCATCAAGAAGGGGGACCACGTGAAGGAGGAGGGCAAGCATGGATTGCAGAGACACTCTAGCTGGGGAAGGAAAGGGGCCTGAAGCCACCAAGAAGTACATTGAAGTAGCGGGGCACCACCAAGGGATGGGAAGGGTCTATGGGCTACTAGCTTGATAAAACTAGAAGAGATGGCTAAAGCTCAGAGAGCTGCAGGTAGGGCCACACTACATGTGCCATTTGGAGTGCAAGCAAACCGAGCGGCACAAGCTACAGGGGCCGAGTAAGAGATCAGAAGGAAGGTGCCATCTAAAGGGCTGCTCATAATGGCACAGGGTTGCAGGGTGCTCCATGAGTGGAAGGGCTGGTGACCATCACGGGGGTTTGAGCAAGTGCAGCTACATAACCCTCAAGGGAGAGCTTGTGAAGGAGTGTGGCATTGATAGGCCAAGGAGAGCAACTAAAGGGGGAGCTGAAAAAAGCAATCTCACGAGCTGAGAGAAAAGGAGGGGACCCTCAAGTGTACAATTGAAAAGAGAATGGGAAATTAAGGCTCTGATAGCAGCAGGAATGAGAGGGGTCGTCCATTATGAAGCAATAGGGGAGCGGCCTACAGGGCCGTGATAGCGCTGCGAAGGAAAGGTTTTGAATTAACTAGATTCTTAGCTGGTACAGAAGGGAGTCTGATCAGGCTCAATTAAGTGCAAGAGAAGGTGCCTTGAGAGTGCTACCAAGGGCTTATTCACAAGAAGAAGCTACATGAGAAGGGTGACCTGCAAAGGATTAGCTAGAGCCAGCTTTGGGTGGCCGAGGGAAGCATGAGCTGCAGGTTGGGGTAGGGTGGCTCTACAGAAAAGAAGGAGGGGGCACTGTCTCAAGGGGTGGTGAAGCCGCCAAGGAGTAAAGAGGGGAGACAGCCTACTCAAGAGAGGAAGGGGGGGAGCTTGATATTGGAAGGGTAATCCATCCCCAAAGTTAAGAATCAAAAGAGATGAGCCCCAAAGGGATTGAGATAGCTCAAAAGCCGAGAAGTGTAAAGGCTACGAGGCATGCTTACCACCACCATCATTGTACCCATGGTTTTTTTAAAATTGTAGCCAATATCTACAGTGCTTCTTGATTATTTGAGTTCAATCTTCGTTTCCTTTTCATCTCATGCAAGTCGTCCGTGGTAGCTTGTGGCTCCAGACTATGTGCGCGCGCACACACACACACACACACACACACACACACACACACACACACACACATAAAGAGAGAGAGAAAGAGACTCCTATGTGTATTCTAGAGTGAGAGCTCTTTTTTTGGAGGGTTTTTCTTCTCAAACAACTAGTGAGTGTGTGCATTTGAGCTACGAGAAAGAGAGTGAGGATTGTGTTTGGGTGGTGTTTGCCCGAGCCCCATCAATGCCACGTGTCTCTTCAAATGTTACATTGTAGAACTCCACCATTTTAGTTTGCAACAAAGTGAGGTCCATGAAGATATTGTTGTACTCAATGTAGGTTACAATTGTTCCTTGAGACCTATAAATACCATCACTATGAAATGGACATCCAATGAAATCTGTATGTGCATAGTTGAGTTGAAGTCTCTCTTTCCAAACACTTGCTGCTATTGGTAGAAGTTTAGACTTTATTCCATTCTTCACAGAAATGGAGGAGATAGACTGGTGAATAGCTGAGTACCCTCTCTTACTCACACCAAGGAAGTCAAGTGTGCCTTGTATTTCACTTGCAGGCATTGCACTCTTTGTAATAAAATGACCAACAATATCTCGCTGCAAAACCTTATACTTTTTGTCATGCATTATATCCTTTGCGAGACCACTTTTTATCAAAGGCTTCAACTACTTTCCTACATTGGCCTTTGGATCTATGTTTTCTTTGTCTAGATATATAGCATGTCTACATAGAGAATATAACAGACATAGGAAAAAACAATGTGTAGTTGAAAGAAACTAAAAGGTTCATAATCCTGACCTCAATGCTTGGATTCTTTTCTTGAGACCTCTAGAGCCAACCTTCAAGGTTTCAAGATTCGGTAGTCTCTTCTTTTGTACACGAGCACCTAAGCTTGTATCTTTCCTTTGTAAGTTCCACATTTTTTCTTGCAGTACCTATATTTCTTGTGTGCAGTGCAAAAGGGTTTTTTGGTCCTCGCAATGCAAAGCAAAAAGTCGTATACCTGTACACAAGCGTTTAATTTCGGCAATCGAATCAAAGCATTTAACTGCTAGAGGTTATCTTAGTAATGATTGGTATAACTGGAGAGTTAATCTCAACCACTACTGTATTTTATACACTGCTGATGTTCTGGATTAGGTATGCTAATTTGGAACCGTACTTCCCTCGGATGTTGTTCAATTTACGTGAAAAAATCTGAATTCAGTCTTTGCTCCGTCAAATAGACAAACAAGGTCCAAATTCACTTCTGAAAGAAGTTCTGGAACCCTTAAGCCAAATGGAACCTCACTATCTAAGCCCAGTCAAATTTTCTCTTCAGTAGGCCCTAGTAGACATCCTACGTGTAAGATGTCTCCTGCTCTGTTTTGCCTGGATTTTTGCACTATGGATTTCCCTTGATGTGCTGAGTCCACAGCTGTTTTTACTTTTTGATTTGGACACCTATAAGCTGGTCAATGGATCAGAAATCTGTTCCGACAGCCTGTTGCTGGTCTTGATCAGTCTAATCAACTCCAATTTGGACCAAAATTGACTAGGAGGCTTGCCTCAGGCTATGCAACACCTTGCTATGCCCACAATCAGTATCTGGCTTCAATTTCTTGCTTTAGACATCCTACACGTAGGATGTCTTTTTCATCATAATAGCTTCAAATTCAAAGCACAGCTCCCCTTGAGGTGCTGATCACTTTGGTATGCTCAAAATTAGGTTTGGAGTGCAAAATCACACAGAAGACATCCTATGCGTAGGATGTCTTTTTGGCCTGTTTGACCCCAGACTTGACCCACAGCTTCCCCTTGATGTCAGCAACCCAGTGGTATGCTTAGAATTTGGTTTGGATTTCAAAAGTCCCCAATTTTAGCTGTTCTTGCCTTTTTCAGTCAAAAGTGCTAAAGTCTACTTAGAACCCAATTTTCTCACCCAAATGAGAGGAATCCTCTCTCAGTCACTCAATATATCATGCAGATCATGCTCATGCAGCCATCCTATGGTTTTGGTCTTAAAATAATGCTTTGGCACAATTTGGGTAGGATGTCTGGCAATTTCAGTCTATCTGGCCTTATCCTGTCAAGATATGGTCAAATTTCCACTTTCCAGGTGAAAATAGGGTAAACCCCACCTTCTAAACACACTGGTCAACTCAAAATTCCAAAATTCCCCCCAGATTAGCATGTAGACATCCTACGCGTAGGATGTCTCCTGGCTTAAAATAAAATTTTTTTCATGACAGAAATGCTCCTAATGCTCTACAACTCTATCAGAAACACTCACAGTAACTTTTGGACTTCACTTCAGCTTTCAAACACACTTTTGCATCTTTTTGCACGATGAACTTACCAAGGAAGTATACATGCATGAAGTGCTCTAGATCCTGAATCATGATGTCCTACTTACTCTACTCCTACTCATCATATGAAATGGTGATAATGGTGTTTTGGTTGCTCTCTGGCCTCTCCGGACTCTCAAGCTTTCCTCTCACCGCTTCTACCATTTTAACTCGTACTCAAGAACTCAACTAATACCTAAAACTATCTCAGTCTACCTAAATCTACCTAAGTCGAAGGATCTAGGCCAAACACACGCTTCCTAGACTCCCTCTAAGACCTAGAGAGCCCTCCACCCTCTGATCCTATCTAAATGTAAAACGAGACTCTTGGAAAGCCAAAGAATCCCTATCCTCAAGGACTAGTCTCGGTCACCTACCTAAGGTTTTCGTCCCCGGCAGCGGCGCCAGTGTTGGACGGATACGCCGCGACGGACGTCAGCACAGCGAGAACTCACCTAACAAGATTTGTCAGCTAAGGATGAAGCTCTACTCGCAGGTGCGTGGAAGCAAGCATAGGGTGTCAACCTACACTCGACCGACTCCTAACTAATTCCTACAGAGGTCTCTACCCAATGTCTAAGTCACAGCCTTCAAGAGTGCATAAGAGGAAACTTCCTACAACGCTTTCTAGAGCCGAACACCCATCAAACAATCTCGAAACACCATAGAACTTGAAGGAGACCCTACTAACACCAATAGGTCGCTCTCCCTAAGGTCTATGAACCAAAACCCCAACCCAAAACACCCGGTGCAAAATCACGTAGGATGTCTGGCCGAAATTTGCAGGTATTCGTTTCCAAAATCTAAAGTGCCTAATGTGTAGCTCTACTCAATGTGAACGCGTGGATATGCTGCAATGCAAAATCGGACAACGTATGCTCACCGAATCACCAGATGAAGCTCGTAGATGGAGCTCGCAAAACCGGTCCGTATGCGCGCAATGTAGGTATCAACACGTAACTCTTGTTGGGGGCAACACGCTGCACTTCTCTACACTCGATTCCGACCACCGATGCACACGTAGCATCAAGATGAAGCTCACACTCTCTCTCGTACACAGTACGCTCACTCACAGACTTCAAACTTTTTAAAAATGACAAAAGGTTTTTCATTAAGGTCAAAAAGTGGTATAAATACCTTACAATTCTCAAACCCTAAAGTTCTAAATCAACCATCTACTCAATCTAACTGTCAAAGCTGGGATACAATCTAGAAACTTCTGTAAGCCCCAATACTTACAAGGTGAAATGTCGAGTTTTCTCAATAAATGAATAATTACAAAAAATGATAATCTACTGAGTAGTCAGTTTTCGTAGGGTGTTTCCAGCTTCTAACAGATGTCGATTGGTGGAAATCCGAGTGCTTTGCTATGTTTGGTCGTGAAAAGAAATGTCTAAGCTTAAAATGTTTTCATGGAGGTTAATCTTGGGTGGACTTCCAATAGTAGATAATTTTTAGGAAAAGGGTAAAGGAGATGGTAGATGCCCTAGATGTAAAATACAGGAGACACTTCTGACTTGGAATTGAATTGTATTTAAAGACTTGTGGAGATGCACTAAAGTATGGTGGATGGATGTTTCTGGAATAAAGATAAGCAAGTTTAACATCACATTTGGCTTTTTGAAAATGGCTAACCCAGTCATGCTCCAATGATTATTTTCCTTCATACATTGGTTCTTATGGTTTATATGGAATACAAGAAATGTAACCCTATATGAAGGATTTTTTCTACATCCTAGAACATTTCCTTCATCAGAGATAGGATGCAATGTGGGATTTGTTCTATATCCTAGAACATTTCCTTCACACCTCATCAAGGATGCAATGACTCTATCCTCTCAAGAAACAATGCAATAGGTGTTCAATATCTTGTACAAAATGTAACGATGAGCTTAACGGAAGCACCAACCACATAATTTTAGTTCAAACAAGTTTTCACTTCTTCATGGCTCACACAAAAATACGAACATCATGTTATCACCACTTGGAATCATCTAAGGATGACCAAGGACAACACATTGGATATATTTTGCGAGAGATTTTTGGATACTTTTCTATCTATTTATTCCTTTAAAAAGGTAACCTTCAAGCAACAAGTTGAGTGGCTCTGTTGTGATCTTCCCACAGAGATACCAAATTATTATCTATAGAAGAAGTCCAAGTCCATACAGAGGGTCATGGGACATACCAAATAGGGTTTTGGTATGGATGTTGGAGCCTGGCTTACTCACTTACTCTACAAATGGGCTTGTGGAAGTAATAAATAGACAAGAATGGTTTAATGGGAACAAAAGGAAGGAGAAGCAACAAAAGAGAAAAACAACCACCTCAAAATTGACAACAAAGAAACACGTAGAATATTACAAAGAGGGCAGATGTTATGGTTTCGGAGAACAAGATCACATCTTTCCAAAGTGCCCTAACAAGACAACTAAGGAGCTGATCAAGGACAAATTAGAAACATCCAAGGGAGGAGTCCTTTAGTCTAAAGATTTTGAGCTTTGGATTCAGCTCACAGCTATGGCTTCTCACATGTATCTCACATGGAAGCCGACTCATTGCCCTAGCTCATAGCCACAAATTCTAATAGACCTTGATCCCCTACTATGTTCTTTGTAAGCCCCTTGGCTAGCACCCATTGGAGAATTGTTTGAATATAGTTTCAAGATCCCCTAGCCCCGTATACTGGCAGCATATCTGAAATGTTGGAAGGGACCATTTTATCTTCATAAATTGAAGCCTTGCTTCAAATAAGGGGGCATTATCCAAACTTGGCCAAAACCCTTGTCATAGATACCATTCTGTTTGAAATACTGAGCTCTTAAAATATGGACTACTCTCTGTGGAAATGAAGAAGGAAGAAGAATTACTTGCATCACTTGGTACAAGGCCATGGAATAAACTCAACCAATTAGGGGCTAGCACACAGCTTTGGCACCACTTCTGCTCGTTCGATGAAGGTTTCCATGACCATATCCCTTAACATAGCACCCTTTCTTGCGTTGCTCTCCTTGATTAACTTATGCTTCTCCCATTGCATGCATGCATGCATGGAATGCAAGGGAGCATGTGGCACAACATGGCTTAGGAAAAATGAGTTCCACACCCTCATTCATCAGTGTCTCAATCTTGCCAAAAATAGCTCATTGTATATGATAGTATCCCTAGGGTATTTTAGGGTGCCCAATGAGTTTTAGGGGCATACAAATAAATTGTTGAGATAGTGAGGGAGAAACAGAGAGAGGGAGAGAGACAACACAAGAGACACACCATGTATGCTCCCAAAGACTGGTTCATATTGAGTACAAGATATATATATATATATATATATATATATATATATATATATATATATATATATATATATAGGTGAGACCAAGTTGAGTAGAGTGAGCCACATATAGCTCCAGCACTCCCACACAAACAAAGGTCTCTAGCTGATGAAAAAACCCTTGGGGAGTACAAGGGAGAAGCTCAACCCCCTATACAGATGTGAAAATATGAACTGGAAGTAATGACGTGAAGGTGCATTGTGTATCTATGTGGGAATATACAAATGACCAAGAGGTCACATTGTGCAAGTGTGAAATGTGCATGGTGTATGGTGCCTAAAGGATTACAATGACATATGTACAAAGCTGTCATAATAGTAGAGAGTCTAATCTAGAAAGAGTGAAGCTGAGGCAGCTCTAAGATCCGAGTGCTGGAGGATGAACCGTGACTTGTTGAGGCCTTTTGTAAGAATGTCTTCAATCATATGGTCACTTGGACAGTGTTCAATCATGATGGTGCCTTTTCGTAGTTCATATCAAACGTAATGATAATGCACACCAATATGCTTTGACTTATTGTGTTGTACATAATCTATTGCAAGACTAATGTCACTCTGATTGATATCAACCAGTATTTGTCTAATCCAAATCAACTCATGAGCTGCAAGTGATGTAGCAACATATTCAGACTCAGTGGTAGAAATTGCAACACAACATTGTTTCTTACTGGTCCAAGAAACAGGACAACCATTAATGAAGAAGCAATTGCCACTAGTAGATCGCATAGATGAATGTGAGCTTGTCCAATCTGCATCCGTATAACCGAAACAAGAGAGACATGGCATAGATTCTGACGTTGATAGGAGTTTTTTGGTTTGAAGTTTGCCGGCTCATGTATATATGATGTGCTCGCTTTTTCCACTTTTGAGTGTGATATGGTTGCTTGCACAGTGCTGGGCAATGCCAATTTTGGATGTGTGCTCCTGGCTATTCCATGCTGTGATGGGTATCTTACCAAAAGGAGTAGTAGTAGGAAGATGATTCTGAACAAATACTACTGTCAAGATAGCTTCATCCCAAAAGACACAAGATAACCCAGAATGAATCAATATGCATCTTGCAACATTAAGAATAGTGCAACTCTTACTAGGGATTTAAATAACATGATCACAAACATGTGAATACACTAATAACATTAAGTGATCACGTTTCAACATACATGATCATGTTAAATATTCACACGACTTTCCCTTAACCTATACAAATTGTCCAATTTGGTAAGCCCATTGGGCCTTTGTCATTTCTTGGAGGGCTCGTTTAGGACTCTTATAGTTTCCCAGATGGTCAGTGATGAAAAACAGATACCTCGACCGGGTTTTGGTGGGTGATCAAGTCACCACTGATTGGCTTTTTTCTGATCACGTTAATTGTGATTATCTGAATGTGATAATAAACATAATGATCACAAGAAATTTCACATGATCACATGAATTTGAAATCCCCGATTCTTACGTCAACAAGGCCATTTTGTTGAGGCGAATATGGAATAGTGTGTTCATGATGAATACCACTATCAACACAATAACTCTGAAACTCATGAGAAACATAATCGTCTCCATTGTCACTACGAAGTTTCTTGAGACGACGACCAGTTTGAAGTTTTGCAGCTTTGTGAAATTGCTTGAAAACAGACAATGCCTCAATTTTTTGCGTAAGCAAAAAACAGTAGTATACCATGAGTAGTCATCAATAAACGTAATGAAGTAATGATGTTGTGATCTTGATGAAGGTAGAGGTCCACAAATATCAATATGAACAAGATCCAATATATCCTAAGAATGTGTTTCATTTGAGAGAGGAAAGGATTTGCAATTATGTTTTTCAAGAGCACAAAACTCACAGATTCCCATGTGGGGATGAGCTTTAAGGTCCATGCCATGTACAAGATCACGCCGATGAAGGTCAAGGATTTTGGAGAAATCAATATAAATCAGCATGAACAAAGTGATGATGCCATACCTTGGAGCAGTGACAACATTTGCTACAACATCATTGAGAGAGAGTTCAAACAAATTACCGCTCCAAGAAGCAATCACAGTAGTCTATCCATCTTTCTTAATGTGGCATTTGGTATGATCAAATCCAACAAATAGACCAAGGTCAATGACTCTGGCCACTGAGAGAAGGTTACGTTGAAAATCTGGAACATATAAGACCCCTCACAATACTTAAGCGGATGAAGATAAGGTTCCAAGGTAAACGACACGCTTAACATGTAGTGGATTATAGTTATGTAGCCAATTAAACTGATGTCATATTCCTTGCAGCACCAGAATCAATAGTGAAAAGTGAACCATCTCGTACATGAAGTATTCTGTCTTGGGGAATCAAACATAAAACACACCTTGTTTCTAGTACAATTTTATAATAATATTAAACATCATTTGCTCTATTTTGATCTGCATCAAATTGGCGCTCAAAGCACATGTGGGTGGAATAATCAATTTGTCCACAATAATCACAAAGAGAAGAAGAATCTCTAGATAAGCGTGGTTGTTTAGTAGTAATGTTTTGTTTCTTTTCATATTGACATGCCAAGCAATCATTTAGTATGACCATTTCTGTTGCAGTAAGAACAATGCTTGGTAGGAAATTTGAGACGAGAGGAAATATTACCCCAAAGACCCCCACCTCTGCAGATTGCACGTTGAAATGGATGCTTTCAAACATAAAAAGCCTGTTCCAACTGTTGCGACTCAGTTTCTCCTTGTGAAATCATGGCTACATCATCGTGACAAGCATTACGTTGTTCTTGACGTAGATAATATTCTATTAAAGATATATAGGTCTATTCAAAATCTAGACCATCCTTGTTAGAAAGAATGGTAACAATGTTGTCAGAGGAAGAATCCTTCACCGTATCAAGAAGAAGTGTAATCAATCGCTTTTGTGGAACAAGATCACCAGCAACATCAAGATGATCAATAATATATTTAAAAGACTCAATATATCCTGCCATAGCAGTACGAACTTCATATTGTAACTTGGTAAGCAGACATCTCAAATAAAGTATTTCTATAACAGACTTCTCTGAAAGTTTGCAATAAGGTGCTTCCATACGTTGTGGGAAGTGGAAAGATCATATACATCAAGCAAAAGAGAATCATTAAGAGCAAAAACAATACGCCGATGAGCTGATTTATCACGTCATTGCCAATCCGTCAAATACATGGCCTTTAGTGGATAAGAACGTTGTCATGACCTGGATCAACAGGCTGAGAAGGACATACATAATTTCCAAGAACAACATCTGAGAGTTCATTGCCTTCAAGAATAGTCATCATCATTGACAAGAATATTTCATCACCATTGACAAGAATAGTCATAGACATGTCGAGCTGCGAGAAGATGTATAATATAAGGTCGGAGAATCTGCACACCATAAACGACGAAGGCTGCAAGAGAGGACAAGAGATTACAAGAGACGGCACCCAAAAAGTAAGGTAAAAGGAGACATCAACAATAAAAGAGTCCTCAAAATAGAGATACACGAGACTCAAGATTGACCCAAAAATAACCAGAAAGGAACTCATGATGGATGTTTAGAGAGGACATGAGATGGCACCCAAAAAGCAGGTAAAAGGAGAGGTCAACAATAAAAGAGTCCTCAAAATAGAGGTACATGAGACTCAAGGTTCAAAGAAGCAATTGTTCTAATTTTCAAATTTCAAAATTAACCATATGGTATATGATGTGCAACATATTTTACCACTTATATGACCATGTATATAGGATGTATCCATACTAAACTCCTAAATATTAGGTTTCCTAGAAACATAGCGTTTTGCACATCATATATAGTATATGATGTGAAACATATTTTACCACTTATATGACCATGTATATAGGATGTATCCATACTACAATCCTAAATATTAGGTTTCCTATAACCTCTAGAAACATATGTGTTTTGACTTGGCATTTCAAAATGAAACGCCTCGAAACAACGAAACACATGAATCGTTTCTTGTTACATTGGCCATTATTTGATGTAGAGCAATACTCAACTCGTGTAGTACCATCAAGGGTCTTCTCACAAACAAAGTGATTTACTTGGTTGGCCTAAAACCTTTTTCTCCAATGTGTTCACACTGCCATCCATTTAAACAATATCAAGCACTGGTCGAGTGCTAAGCTTGCTGCGTTGACAACGTCGGCCTGCTTTGAGGTGCTTTTTAGCCCATACTTTATGAACTTGCCACTCTCCTGTGCGGACACGTTGGCCATTCTCTTATTGCTTTTAATCGCGTGAGTTGATTGTCTACTACTAGATACAGAGCCACCGCTTTATAAACCGAGCTAACATACTTCAGTGCTTCTTGTTTCTGACTCTTGTGGGCGAGGTCAAGATGAACTCTACTAACATTTTGTCAAAATATCCGATGCTGGCTTCTTGGGTACTCCGTCCAAAGTTTTCCCACTAGCATTTATGCTGCTCTTCTTCTCAAAAGCAAGACTGCAGACAAGGAGAAACACAAAATGTGAGCATTCAGTTTCAGCCTTCCCTGGCTTTCTATCCCCGTAGATGACAGAGGGAGATCAATGGAAGATTTGCAAAAGGAGCTTGAGCATGATCTTAAGTTGAAAGAAGAGGAACAAAATAAAAGAAGAAGCAGTGGTGATGGTAGACATGATAGTAGAAGTGAACGCGACAGTCAACACGATGGCACGAATCAAATGAGATGATGATGGAGATTGTAGTAGACACAATCGACACATTTTTGGAGATTGCGGAAGACACAATTGACATGACAAAAGGTATGAAAGAAGAAGAGACCATGACAGAGAGGATGAATCTAGAAGGGTTGCTAGCAACGAGGATGGTGATCGAAGGAGTCACATAGAGCATGATGATCACAGGGATAGATGCAATGGATATGCTAGCAATGACGATGACGATGACCAAGAGCTATCAATATTATAGAAACCCTAGCATGCACAAGAACTTGAGTTGTTCAATCTTTAGTGAGGTAGGGTTTCACGTGTCATGGATCATATTTTGGGAAGAGAGATCAAAAGGTGACGAATGTGGATCAAAAGACAAGGCAAGCTCTTCTATCAATGAAATGGATCAGGAATCTAATCCCTCTAGCATGAATCACGCTTCAACAGGTTGCAAAGGGATTTCTAGGATTATCTTCATAGAGGAGGATGAAAATGGCCCTTCTAGGAGACCACTAAAGAGAATGCGTTCACCTAAGATATGGGAAGCTAAGAAACTAATAGCACCAAGGGTCTTCGATGTGAAGTATTATTTCCATTATGATATTGAGGGATCTTGGCTCTTGTAGCAAGATGAAGGCAATGAAGAGGAGCTTGAATTTGAGTTTAGTGAGGATTCTTCAGAGGGAAAACATTACTCCATTGATGTATACTCACTCCTGAAAGTCGTAAGAAATTCAAATGGTTCACTTTAGAGAGTTGCAATGACAATCTGATTTAGCCAAAGAGAGGAGAGAGTTGCGAGAGCAACAACAAAGGACCATTGGTGATTCCATCCCAAAGGATCTAAATCATCCATGAGAAGATCCCATGGCAGAGATAGGAGTGTGGCATCTTGCATCTTGCTGAAACCGGCCTGTAGCCTTACTAAAGGGCGGTAGTCTTCACCCAATTAAATTGTTTAGAATTTCCCTACACTTGATGACACAAAGTAGACTTCATGGAAGAACATGTAGCTGGAATTAACCACTTCAAAAGAACCTACGGCTTGGTAGCTACAACAATCCCAAGTAGATAATGGCACCTTGTTGGCCTCAAAGATCGGTGCCCCTTTTGGTATTTCATTTTTCAATTAAGAACAGACGATCCGAACACTTTAGACAAAACTCTCACCAAGCCATCCACACATGTCAAGGCCTAAAATTGTAGGTTTTTGACCTGATTTTGGCAGCATAACGGCACCAAAACACTTGTAGGTCAAAAGTACATGTTTAGGACGGACTCCCTCGCAATTTAGAAGCTTTTTGGTGAGCTGTAATTGAATTTCAGCATGCTGTCATTTTCTGTTTTGGTGGCAAACAGGTGCCCAAACACGTGTATAACCACCCCAACGCCTTCGTGAGCCTCTCCAAGTGTTATCTTGCAGTTTAGGTCCCTAAACCTGCAAAAATACACATCAAGCTATAATTCTATGTTTTGGATCGTTTTGAGCGGAGCAAACACATCTATGCATGTTTCAGGAGCTCCCGCATGCAATGGGATAGTTCCCCTTTGATATGGACGAGTTTTCACGCAAGAAAACTCTCCATTTTTGCAATCTGCCGTGATGGAACTATTTGTATGTGTGGGGGATTAGCAATTAGCTAACTTGGTTCCTGTACAGAAGGCTCTTGCCTTGGCAAACATGCATTAAACCCAGAGATTGTAGATGGTCAATTAAGTAGCCCAGCATTACCATATGCACAAAGGGAGAGAGATATGCACGAGAGAAAATCATTGCGCTACATGAGACAAGGGAAAAGGCAAGCTTTCCATTAAAGCTGCAGATGCTCTGAGAAGTGAGAGGCCCAATGGGTCTATTACATGGGATGCATAAATCAGAGCCCCCAAAAGCATTAGAATCCCCAAAATCTCATGCTATCAAAAGCTTATGTAACATTTACCCAAAAAGCAAGCAACACTATTTTTGGGATTTTGTATAGGTTTTCGCGTTTTTCGGGTTGTCAACGCAATCTATGGGATTCCGTAGAGGCTTTTGCGTTTCCAAAAATCCGTACAATCAATGCTTTTTCCAGGATTCCTTGCCACATGTCAGTCCTCCCGTTTTACGACGGGTAGTGCCACGTCATAAGTTTGTGACAGAGCCACCAGCTTAGCCTCCTCCTGCTGCTGCTGAATCAAGTGCGCTGAAAATCCACTTGAAATGAGCACAGATAGCCCCTTCTCTCTTTTGGGCGCCCCCTCTAACTATCATCTACCTCATCTGGAATGGGTGCAATCTCTTCTATACCCTGAGGGACAAGAATAGGAGAAGAGGCTTCATCGACCTCAAGAGGAACATTGTCATCAAGATCTCCAAGTATTGGCAAATCTGGGGTTGTCGTGGAAGACTTGGGAGCAAAAGCCCCCTCTGAAGGAATGTGCTCTTTGGAGACCACATCACGGCTGAGTACAACGTCCTTCTTCACTGGATCACTCAATCGAATTCCCTCGAAAACACTGTTGTAGCTGACAAAGAACATTCTTTTGGAATTGGGGTCAAACTTCCCCTATTCTCCTTCCGTACATAGACGTATGCATTGCTGCCAAATATCAAAAAATGAGAAACATCGGGCTTTCTACCAAAGTAAGCCTCAAACGGAGTCTTCATGGAACTGAAGAAGTCGGAGATCAGTTTATGGTACGAACTAAAGTATTGCTCCCAAATATCCAAAAATGAGAGATGTGTTCTCTCTCATCCCCGTAGTAAGAGGGCCGCCCCTATGCAAGTTGGAATTACCACTTGTCCACTTGCACTCACATGGTGACCATAGTCCACACTTTCAAAGGTTTAAACTACCTAGCTTAGCCAATGGTCACCCCAATAGTCATAGGCCTAAAGGCGTTTTACACTCTCCTTTGGAGGCTTTAATAAAGCTTACCCAAGGGGCTTTAAAGCTTCGTTAGGTGCACATTTCTCTTTGGCAAACCATCCCCTTTTGAATCCCTATTTTCTATCCTATGGATCCCCTAATGAGATTGGTCCAACAACACATACCAATATTCTAGCTCTTGTTCCCCCTTTCCCTTCCCACATTAAATGGTCAGTTTAATATTATAAAATCATTTGGGAAAGTTAGATATTAGTTTTTATGACAAAAAGGGAGGATAATTTTGTGATTTCCAACCTTTTCCTTGTTTGAATTCAAAAGCTATTATTTGATTACTTTCTTAACACTAAAAGTTTGAATACCTTAAAATGCCAAATAAAGAGGCCCCTCTGGACCATATGAAGTACTCTAAGCCATGAAAGCCCCTTTAGAGTTATCAAATAAAGAGAATGAAGATTTAAAGAAACTAGGTGTTCAACAAGGATTGCTACTACTACTACTACTACTACTACTACTACTACTACTATATGACAATGTTGTGGCGGTTACGTCGCTAGCGGTGGCTATGATAGCGAGAAGTCAACCGACAAACAAGAATGTCAAACGAGGACGGAGCTTGACTTGCAGGTGCATGGAAACAAATATGTGGGTGTCAAATCACCTACTCGACTTTCTAATGACAATAACTACCAAGGAAATCAAATCTAAGTTCTCAAATACACAAGTGATTGAAATCCGTACTACGAACGAATGCTATCCGAAACATGATCTAGAGTCATTGAATTAGTCTCAAACTCTAAGGGGGGTCTCTACACTAGGTAAGGACAATACCATATGAATCTACAATACAATCTCAACATGTAACCACTCCGTGCGGTAAACGCGTATGAAGACAGGCCGAAAAATACAGGTGATTGAATCTCGACTCCAATGGTACTAATGTGTAGCTCTACTCGCTACGGTTCTATAGATATATGGCACGCTCAATTCCGACACATAGGTAGGGAGAAAACTCACATAGAAGCTCGTGGGAGCTCACCTCGCGTAGAAGCCAAATGCGCGCACGCTTGGTATCGGTGCGTAGCTCTCGCTGTTGCTAACACAATGGCAGTGTCGCTTCTCCAATGGTGGCTTTGTAGCTCGCATAGCAAGAGGATAGACTCTCTCTCTCTCTCTCTCTCTCTCACTCTCTCTCAGACACAGTCAGGGCTCTCAAAAACTCACCTTGATTAATGATTCAAAACTGTTCCCTTAGGTTTTACAAAAATTGGCTCTTATATCTCAGCCTTGGAGGTGTGAAAACATCTCTAATCTGATTACATAAGTAGGTGAAACTACTTGGGGAATACAAGCTGGAAACTCAATTGAGTCCCGCTAATTACAATGCATCGGCTCCATAAAAAAATGAAATGTCGGAAAGACATTTATTACAATAAGTGTTTACAAAAATATGAGTGTGAGCAAAAATGTATAGGTGTGGTCATCCGCTCAACACCCCCCCCCCCCCTCCGCATTCATGTCGTCCCTGACATGACATCCTTGCTTTGTCTTTAGTGGAGTCCCGTTGATTTCAACATCTGAAGATGTGACTCGTATCTCAGGTTTCCAATGGTCAGTGTAGGGCCGAATATCTTACTTTCATGAGTAGAGAAACCAGTGTAAAATGCCTCCTCAAAGGCCTGGGTTGTTCATAGTGATTTGTGTGGACCTATGCCTAACCTATCTCTAGGGGGAGCTTCTTACTTTATGACATTTATAGATGATTACTCGAGGAAAGTATGGGTTTACTTTCTCAAGCACAAGGATGAAGCGTTTAGTGTTTTCAAAACGTTTGTGACACTTGTGGAGAATCAGAGTGGCAAGAAGCTTAAATGCTTACGCACTGACAATGGTGGAGAGTATGTTTCAAAGGCCTTTGAGGACTTTTGTGAGTCAAAAGGTATAAAACGTGAACTTACTGCTCCTTACAATCCTCCTCAAAATGGTGTTGCTGAGAGGATGAATAGGACCATACAAGAGAAGGTCAGAAGTATGTTGTCTAATGCACAGCTGCCAAATGGGTTTTGGGCTGAAGCTGTATCAACAGCTGTTCATCTTGTAAATAGATCTCCTAGCAAGGTTTTGTAAAAGGATTCAATGCCAGAGATGGTATGGTCAGGCAAAATGCCCTCATACAAGCATCTCAGAGTCTTTGGCTGTGAGGCATATACTCACTTTCCAAAGGAATTTAGGAACAAACTTGATCCAAAGAGTAGAAAGTGCATCTTTCTAGGCTACGGTAATTCTGGTGAGATGGGGTACAGACTTTGGGATCCGAAATCCAGAAAGGTTGTCCGCAGCAATGATCTTCACTTTAATGAATCCAAATATCATTCTAAACCAGAGAGGGTCGAGGAGATTAGAAGAGTTGTCCTCCAAGAAGATGGACCTGCACGTGCAAGACAAAATGTCAAGGCTGATGAGGAGCAAGGACAGGATAGAGTGGAACCACAGGTTGTGGCTGAGCCTGAGCCACCTATTGTGCGTAGATCTGGACGTGTCACGCGACCTCCTAATAGGTTTGTTCCATCTATGAACTATGTCATGTTGACTGATTGCAATGAGCCTTCATGTTACAAGGAAGCAGTGCAAATGAAGGACTCCGGGAATTGGCAATTGGCCATGCAGTCAGAGATGACAGCTCTGCATAAAAACCAGACATGGAAGCTAGTTAAATTACCACGGGGCAAAAAGGCTCTACCTTGTAAATGGGTTTACAGGTATAAGATCACCGCTCATGATAGTCAGCCAAAGTACAAAGCAAGGCTTGTTGCCAAGGGCTTTAAGCAAGAACAAGGCATTGCCTTTGATGAAGTCTTCTCTCCGGTGGTCAAGATGACTACATTGAGATGCTTTCTTGCATTGGTTGCCATATTAGATTTGGTGTTGCACTAAATGGATGTCAAGACAGCGTTCTTGCATGGTGATTTAGATGTGGAAATTTACATGCAGCAGCCAGAAGGGGTTTTTGAGAAAGGCAAGGAAGATTGGGTATGCCAATTGTTAAAGAGTCTTTATGGCTTAAAACAATCACCGAGGGCATGGTACCATAAATTCCACAAGTTTATGCTTTCTCAAGGCTACAAACGTAGTGAGTTCGATCACTGTCTATATACAAAGAAGGCTAAGGATGGCAGTTGGCTGATCCTTATTTTGTATGTGGATGACATGTTGATTGCTGGCAAGCACTTGGAAGAAATTTCAGCTTTGAAGTCAAAGATGGCAAAATCGTTTGACATGAAAGACATGGGTGAGGCCAGTCATATACTTGGTATGAGCATTGAGAGAGACAGATCAAAGAAGTTGATTTGGTTATCTCAAACAGAGTATATTGACAAGGTTTTGCAACGTTTGAATATGGAGAAGGGAAAGGCATCGAGTGTTCCATTGCCACCATATGTGAAACTTAGCAAACAAGATTGTCCTGTGTCTGAGGAGGAAAAGGCTGAAATGGATAAGATTCCATATGCGTCTGCAGTGGGTAGTTTGATGTACTACAGAGGCTGAATATGTTGCAGCATCAGAGGCATGCAAAGAATCAATTTGGCTTAATCGACTAGTAACAGACTTGGGAATCAAAGAAGAGATACCTGTGTTATATTGTGATAGTCAAAGTGCTATACAATTGGCTCGCAATCTAGTTTATCACTCAAAGACAAAGCATGTGGATTTGAAGTATCATTTCATCAGGGAAATGCTCGAGGATAAGCAACTTCAGCTTGTCAAAGTTCACACCACAGAAAATCCTGCTGATCTACTTACAAAAGGACTTCCCTCAGAGAGCTTTGCGCATTTTCGCAAGCAGTTAGGTGTAGGGTAGTACATCACTTCTCTACATCTCTTGTATATTAGCTTGTATAGTAGCTTCTCTCACACTTAAAGTACCACATTGGACTTTAAGTGGGAGGTTGTTGGGGTATAAAGCCCAATGTGGTCGCCGAGGTAAGTGGGCGGGCCGCCAGGTATGTACACATATTCTTTTGTAAAAACCTAATAAGAACTCACTATGCTCTACACATTACAGTAGAGCGAGTTCACCATATCGTCGTGCTCTTCTTCTCGCACTCTCTCTCGTGTCGCACTTCCGCTCGTACTCCTTCACTTCTTTGAGGAGCATTCCGGTTGTGTAGAAGTGGCTTTTGGTTGCCATTGCTCCCTCTTAATCTCTTTAGGTCGTTTACCCTTGTCATTGGGTTCTTCGGCTTGCACCTGTACTGTTGCTTTGGAGAACGGAATTGATTGACTTTCCTCCTCATATTTGGTGTTAACTGAATTAGAGCTCCAATTAATCATCGCATTGTACTGCTTTTTCCATGGTTTTCCTAGCAACAACGGATGTTGCGTAGCTTTGTCTTCAACCACATAAAACATATCTGGATACACATATGATTTATCTGTATGTGCAGTACTGTGCATCCGATTGCTTTAATTGAGTGTTCTGAATAACTCTTCAACTCTTGTTTGGTAGTTTGCAGCTTAGTGTCATGTTTCAATTGCTTGTACAAATTGACTGAAAGCAGGTTAGCTTGTAACCTGAATCCAATAGTGCTCTGGCTTTAACTTTTTTTGTGCCCACTTTGACCTCGATGATGGGTTCTACTTTGTCTTCACCTATTTCAGAAACACTGACAGCGTTTATTCATAAGGCTCCTTCATTGTGCTGTCTCTAACGTAGTAGTCTTCTTTTCTCCATTCTTTCTTTTGCTTCCGCTTGCGCTTCCTCAACAATCTTTTTCTTTTTCTGAAGTCGCAGCTTATCTTGATGTATTTTGAGAAGCATCTCTTGGGTTAGGGGCAAATGATACTTCTTTAATTTGCATCCACTAATCCAGTTTGGCATTTCTTCTCCGTCTAATGTAGCAAGCTTGACGACCCCACTTGGTGATAGATCTTTAATCACAAGAGGTCCCATCCCTTGCTTTTTAAGTTTTTTTGCATGCTAATTTAGAGTGTATACTAGGACAAAGTCCCCACTTAAACTCTTTAGTTCACACATGATTATCAAAGAACTCTTTTTGTCGCCTTTTCTGAGTGTAGATTGAAGCCACGGCTTTTAAGCAAAGCTCATCTAGCTTTTCAAGGTCGTCTATTCTATCTGAAAGCTCATGTCCTGTCCACTCTAATTCCTTAGCTACTCTTAGTGTTGGAATTAAAAATTCTATTGGTAAAACAACATTCAAACGTTGAGTCTCACTTAAGCAAGCTTAGGGTTTGTAGAAAATACATTGTGTATAGCCATTGGAATCTTACACGCAGACACACACATACGCACACGTGAAACCCTCAAAATAAAACAAAGATGAAAACATCAAGGCTTTGATCGTATCTAATCAAAGGTAAGATGAAAGGGTTCAATGATGCATTTATAACAGCAAGTCGTTGTGCTCCAAATAGACTGCGAATGGTTCTTTGAAACTGTAACTTAGTGCGTACAAAGATGTAGATATTTTGCCTAGCGATAGGAGTGAGCCGTGTGTACAAGTCTTCTTGGTTCATAGTAATATCAAGAAAGCAAGACTCAACCCCTAGAGGAGAATAAATATGTGCACATCGAAAGAATTAGAGTAGTCTAGTAGTGGCAAAATAAGAGGATGTGGAGAAAGAAGAATTTCTTGCAGTCTTTCCGGCCCAAAGAGGAACACAATTCTCTGTTGGAAGTGGATTGTACGGCTAATACAAATGTTAATTCTAATATGTTGCACAAAGTGAAAGGGTTGAAAAGTTACACCATTGGGGTTATTCATCTAAGAAATCTCAGAAAGCAGTCAAAACAATGGAGGAAAGAGATAAGAGAGACAACCAACACACAAAGACCCACACAAGCTTAATCCAAAGAAGTGAAGCACACCTCAAGACTTGTGGTATTGTAGCCAACTTGATGAATTAGATGATGCGTAGTAGTCCCCAACACCGTTTACAAGCCACCAACAATGTGTCTTTATTGATGAAAGAAGGTTACATAGAGTGTATGAGTATTACAAGTGAGGAGATAGAAGGCTTGAGGCATGAAGTAGCAAGCTCAAGACGTGTTGGGCTGAGATTGAGAGAGAGTTTTCCTCATGGAGATGGCTAGGAGGTTGGGTGATGGCTTGATAGAGTGGCTTGATTATGGGGATTGCTTGAGCGCTTGGGCTTGATGGTTTGCTTGATGCCCGAGTGAGGAGCAAGAGGCTCTATTTATAGGTGAGGTTGCCTCTTGAAGAAGATATTTGATTAGAAATATCCAAGGGATTTTTGTGACAAGTGTCTCCCTTTTCAAAAATATCTTGAAATTATCTTCAAAGTTTCTAGATCTTTCTCTTCAAGAAATATCTAGAGGTTCTTCTAGATCTTTCTCTTCAAGAAAAATCTAGAGGTTCTTCTAGATTTTTCTCCAAATATCTTCTCCTTGCCGCCATAAGCCTCCAAGAGTAGCTTTATAAAAAATTGAGAGAGAGCTTGGCATACATCAGGGATGACATTAAACAAACTCGTAACCACTTTTCTAAGGGATTTTTCTAGGTCCATAATCACTCCAAAGTGCACCTACTATGTGTAGAATGACACCTCATAGGGTATACTATGACTAAGGCTACTTTTGGCCATGCTATACATGTCATATGCCACATAGGATGCCTAGTAGATAGGAGGTATGTTTTATAGACTCATTTCATCATGGCTCCAAGAAGAGGTTCACAAAGAATCCCGGGATCGAAGCCCATTCCCAACAAGAGTGACGCATCAGACTTCGACTAGCTTTTTGCATGCTAAATGGAAAATACATATACTTATGCACACTTAAGGTATACACATAAAATCCATAATATTGTATGACTTAGCTTCCGTTCCCACCATGCACGTGCCACGGCATGACATCCACCCCCTCTAAACCTGCACATCCTCCGGTATGTGCCACATCCAATGTTTGTAGGTTCGACTCTCTTGGAGTTTCTTCTTCTTCATCTTCACTGGGTGATTCCAAACCTTCATTCTTGCTTACTTGATCAGTCGGATGACTATCCTCTCTTCTTTTGAATACCTTGATTCTCTTTCCTACTATGGGTATCTTTATCTGTGTTCCATCCAATTCAGCCAGGGTATAAGTGGCATTGTCATGTACGTACTTGACTATATACCGTCCAAAACATCTTTTTGAAACCTTTCGCATGACAGTATGCTGGTTATCAAGACTACTGTCATACACTAAAACCCAATATCCTTGCTTAATTACCTTCCTTCTTAGCTTGCGTCGTCTATCAAAGTAGTCCTTGCTTTTCAAACTAGCATTCTTCAATACTTCTTTTGCAACCTCAATGTCTTCAGTCCTTCTTGCTAGCTGTCTTAGCTAAGCCCATCTTGGCAAGGTAGCACATTCCATGTGGGAATGGTCTCGTCAATGGGTATTACAGGCTTTTGACCATACATCAATTCTGCAAGCATGTAGCAAGTTACTGAGCTGTGTGTCGTGCGATCAACCCATAGAGCATATGGCAATAGTTTTGGCCACTCACTAATTCTCCCTTCACAAGATTTAGCCAAGGCTTTGATGATTGGCGGATGCCCTCTTTCACTTTTCCCGTTGCCTTCCGAATTGTAAGCTGTGGTAAGGGAAATCTTAATTCCTATTCTGGAAAAGAATTCCCTTGCTTCCTCGGCATCCAACTCTCCTCTGTCTGTAGTTATCTTCCCCACACAACCATAGCGACATATTACATCTTCAAGGAGAAATTTACACACTGCCTCTGTAGTCTTTGTCCTTAAAGCTCGCCCTTCAACCTGATTAGTCAAGTTTTCTCTTGCAAGAACCAAGTACCTCATGTGCTAGAGTCCTAAAGGCATGGTGACTAGATCCACAACCCATTTGTAATGCATGGCTAGTGGATAAGTAGGATGTAACCCATCACCATGTCGCACATTTGAATACATTTGACATGTTACACATGATTCCACAAAGTGGGATACATCCTTGTACATACCTTTCCACCAATACCTTTCCTTTAGCTTTGAAAAGGTTGACCATACACCACGGTGTCCAGCCCATAGGTTCTCATGAAACTCCTGCATGAGCTTTACTTGACTTTGTTTGTTACATACTACCCTTTGTGGTATAGCACCCCTCTGTTTTGGATGTTTCCATAAGTAACCATCTTGCAGAAAGTACCCATATGCTTTTCTGCGTATCCTCTTAAACTCATGCTCAGACCAATCACCCTGTTTTGTTAAAGTACTCAAATAACGACCAATAAGCAACCAATCTCCTTCATACCCATCTTCTAAAAACAACTCAAGTGCACTAGGTGTGCCAACATCATTATGCTCAACATGATTAATGGAGTAGAACCTTGTGCCTATATCTTCACTATCATCTACCATGTCTTGCTCATCCTCATACCTTGCCCTTGACAGCATATCTGCTACCGGATTGTCTTTTCCTGCTATATGCTTGAACTCAGGATTCAAGGACTTAATGTAGGCAATCCATCTTAGCATGGCAATGTTGGGTGTTGAGCAGCTTGTAATCATTCCAAGGAGTGGCAGACAATCTGTTTCCACAACCACACATGCTCCAATCAAGTACTCCTTTTCACACCTTAGTGCTGTAACCATGCCCCACAACTCCTGTTTTACCTGTGGGTAGTTCCTTTGTCGAGTACTTAGAACCTTGGCTCCAAACCTTACCACATACCTATGTCCCTCTTCGTCATCTTGCCCTATGCCCATCCAATTCTTATCGGACTTGTATCCACTGTCACTATTACTGGCTTTCCACACTCATAGTTTACCTTTCTTAAAGTTGGTACTTGTTGTAGTAAATCGTTTAGCTTTCTCATAGCCCTTGCTTGTGCGTCTCCCCAATGAAACTTTTGGTTTTTCCTTAACAACTGATACAAAGGATCTTCTACATGTGCATAATGTGGGATCCATATAACATAAAACACACATGCACCAAGAAATCTGCGAACTTCACTCACAGATATGCATACCTCCTTCATCTTTTGAATTGCATCAATTTTCACTGGACAAGGTCGTCTCCCATTGGGGCCACACATGTGCCCAACAATCAACACCTCCTTCATTCCAAACACAGACTTTTGTTCTGAGAGGGTAAGGTTCACCTCTTCCAATCTGGATAGGATCTTGTCACAATCATCTATGTGTTGTGCCACAAAGTTGCGGCACCCCTTGGAATCCAAAGCTTCATCTTTATTACTTTCTTCACATCCTTTGATAGGAACATCATCAAGAAAGGGCATAGTTACCTGGGGAATAAAGTCACGTAAGACCTTATTCATATCATTCATCATATGTGCAGCCGAATTGGTTGCTCCTTGTGGTAAGGTACACATCCTCACCAAACCCAAAGGTGTCCTCATGGTAGTCAGATCCCTGCTTTCCATTGCTAGTTGGAATTGATCATACCCTGAGTACAAATCTCCCATAGAATATATTGCCCTTCCTGCAAATGCTTCTACAAACTCATCCACAATTGGCCCTGTACCCATATTCCTGATTGTGACTTTATTGACCGGCTGCATATCTTGGATGAAGCGCAAAGCTCCATTCTTCTTTGGTACTGTGAACCACCTGTTTGAGTATGGAGCGCATGAAGGCTCCAAAATACCCATCTTGATCTTCTCATTTAGAAGATCAATTAACTTTGGTAAGTGAGCCTTTGGAATTGGTATTGGCCGTAAGTTCCAAGGTACATGAGGGATGGTAAAGATCACCATAGGAGCAACAATGGTAGGATCTACACATCCTATCTCATGTGGCTCAAATGCAAATGCTTTTCTATGTTTAGAGAGCATTTCTTCAAAACATTCCCTTTCAACCTGTGTCAAGGAGTCCTCATTCCCAATCTTCAATTGTTTTAGAGACTCCTTTGTAAACCTGTGTCCAATCCCTTTTGGATCTCTGAGACTAGGTTGCAAAGAAGCATGTTCTAGCTTTTCCTTGCAGTCCTTTGGCAAAGGAAGTGCCAATGGTTTTACCTTCTTTGCCACAGTCTTGTACTTAGTGTCCACTTTTACTTCATGTTTTTGCTTTCTATCCTCTTGTTCCTTTTGAAATGCCTCAACCACATTGTACATTTCAAGTGAGCACACTTTCACTATCTCATTTTGGTCATGCGAAGGATAATCTACTATAGACTGCAAATCCTGTAATCTGTCCACAAAAGAAAACTCCTCAAACACACCTGTTATGTTTTCATTGCCACCTAGCAGACCATGCTCTTTCCACTCTTTTTGTAGACTATGCATATGTTTGCGGGAACCTCGACTCAAGTTCTCACATTTTAGAAAAGAGACATATCCATATTCTGTTAGACCTGTAAAACCTGTACAAAAATCCTCCTTATGTGAGAACCTTTCTCTTTTTGTACCATCGTAATCCCGCTCTACAATGGTACCTGGCCAAAACCCATTCTCTCTGGATGATCATAAAACTCTTTACTCAATTTGGGCAATGGGCGCTCTCGGAGACTGTCACAATTTCTTTCATGATTCACACAGACAGTAAGAAATTGAACAACATGTTTTCCATCTTTACTTATTATCCTAGCATAAGCAGAACCATCATCCATTACCTTTGTTTCCATTCTAACCCCTACAATGTAGGGTTGTCCAAGGATGAGATCATAAGAAGATGTGTCCTGTACAAAGAAATTCTGCTCTTCCTTTACATCTCCAATAGTTACTTTCACACTTTGACAAGCTGCATATAACTCACCTGATGAATTATTTGCTACCTTAACCATCCATCCATGATCTGTGTCCATTGGTAATTTGCACTTGTTGAATAAGCTCTTTGACATTATGTTTATTTCTGAACCATGGTCAATTAAGGCAACAAATGGCTCTTCAAGATCACCCACCTTGACCATTGTCTCTGTCGTAGCTCTTGCCCAATGATCCCTGGAAAAGTGACTTCTTGGAATGGCTTCGTACTCCTCATCTCCATTTGAAAACTGTACTTGCTTTGTTCTTCCAGAAGAATGGTAGCACCCTATGACATCCTCATCATGCTCTCTATCTTCCACCTGTATTACCTGTGTCTTTAAGCTTTCTCCTTCATATTGCGGGCGAATGGTGTCAACAAGAGTTTGCCTCTTTCTCTTGATGATATCAATGATCTCCTCATGAAACTCGCACTTGGCTATGCCAAGGACCTCCCCCAAGGTAAACTCTATTTTGCTATTTAAAATTCTTTCTTCTAGAACTCTCTTTAAGTCTGTAGCAGCCTCAATATCAGACTGTAACTTATAAGTTGGAGTTTTAGGCTTATCTTTTGATGACTCCTTTTTCCTCCCAGTTGTAATTTCTTCCATAGTCACTTCAGGTGGGGGTGCTTCCTGTGTTGGAGGCGCTCGAGGAGGTATTGTGTCGCTTCTTCTAGTAATTCTTTTTTATGGTCCTTCGTCACCACTCTATCGCCTGCAATTTTCTTCCACAAAAACTTCGTTGTTTTGACATTTTGCAATATAGGCATGCACTGACAAGGAGTCCACAGGATCATTCCATCCTGTTTGTAGACGGATACAGTCACCTGCTTCATGTAGGACTTCTCTTGTAAGCTTTCCTTTCCTTGCTAGCTCCATAGCACTTGGCCACAGCTTACCATTTTCTTCAAAACTCCTCAATGGTTCAATCTTGACTGTATAAGAAGATGCCTCAGATGCAAAGATGGCATGGGTAGTGGCCATATCCTCTACCAGACTTTGCATTATTCCTTTCCCAAAGTTAGTCCTTAAGGGTAAACCTGTCTCCCTTAAGTGAATCTTTCCATCCTTGAAGAAGACAAGATCTTTTCTCAAACACACTCTCTCCTAGCATGCTCTGTGCTGTCACACCATATGCATCTATGAACAAAACCTTCTTTAGGTTGTTGTTTTTGCCTTGAAAATGGTGCCAATGGTTGCCCCTTCTCTTCAAGCTTTGTGAGTTTTACTTTTAAATCCCTCATACCTTTCATAAGCTCATCTATTACAGTGTCATCAACTTTTGGAAGTATAAAGGAAGAAGGCTTTACCGTCTTTTCAGAAGCTGTGGAGGTAGATGGTGCACTACCAACAACCATCTTATCCCGTCTCCTTTGGCGCTTGGCAAGTAATGAAATAGCAGCTTCAACTTCATTCCAATCTGTCTTCAGTCCCTGCTCAGCATCTTTGTCCTCAAGAAGTAGCTCCAATTCCTCCTGGAGCTCCTTTCTTGTTGCTTGTAGGAAGAGCTCTGTCTTTTCTGAGTCGAGTGTGGACTTCTCTGTCCTTGTGAGTTGAGCATACCGTCGCTCAAATTCCCTAAGTAGCTCTATTGGAGAGAGCCCCTCCTTTGGCTTGGCTACCAACTCCAGGAAAGTTCTCTTTGTTACTCTCTCAGAGTCCTCCATGAAATACTCCTCCTTCATCGCTAGCTTGAACTCCTCCCAATTTCTTCCATGCTCATTACTGATTCCTCTCACATGCTCTCTAATCTTGGGAGTCACAACAAGATCAAAGCTTTGGAGCATCTCATCTTCTGGCACACGATGCAACTCCATCTCCTTTATATAGCCACGAAGATACTTTGTCTCATCTTTCCCATTAAACTGATCCATTTTGTGCACCACTGCTTGAATAGCTTTGGTTGCTAACACTTCTTGTCTTTCTGTAGTATGCTGTTGTTGCATAAACAAGGCAAATACTTGAAACTTTTGCATTGCAGCGGGATCAAAAGGCATACCTTGCTGCTACGGATGATGATCACCCATGGTTGAAGTAGCTTGAAGATCCTCACTAACTCACCCAGACAAACTTCGCATCGGATTCACCAAAAAGTGTGTCAAAGAGTTGGCGGTCTTGCCAGGAAGGCGCCGGGCCTCTAGCTGTGAGGGTTTGTGGGGAGACTGTGAAGCTTCTCACTTAAGCAAGCTTAGGGTTTGTAGCAAATACATTGTGTATAGCCATTGGAATCTTACACGCAGACACACACATACGCACACGTGAAACCCTCAAAATAAAACAAAGATGAAAACATCAAGGCTTTGATCGTATCTAATCAAAGGTAAGATGAAAGGGTTCAATGATGCATTTATAACAGCAAGTCGTTGTGCTCCAAATAGACTGCGAATGGTTCTTTGAAACTGTAACTTAGTGCGTACAAAGATGTAGATATTTTGCCTAGCGATAGGAGTGAGCCGTGTGTACAAGTCTTCTTGGTTCATAGTAATATCAAGAAAGCAAGACTCAACCCCTAGAGGAGAATAAATATGTGCACATCGAAAGAATTAGAGTAGTCTAGTAGTGGCAAAATAAGAGGATGTGGAGAAAGAAGAATTTCTTGCAGTCTTTCCGGCCCAAAGAGGAACACAATTCTCTGTTGGAAGTGGATTGTACGGCTAATACAAATGTTAATTCTAATATGTTGCACAAAGTGAAAGGGTTGAAAAGTTACACCATTGGGGTTATTCATCTAAGAAATCTCAGAAAGCAGTCAAAACAATGGAGGAAAGAGATAAGAGAGACAACCAACACACAAAGACCCATACAAGCTTAATCCAAAGAAGTGAAGCACACCTCAAGACTTGTGGGTATTGTAGCCAACTTGATGAAGTAGATGATGCGTAGTAGTCCCCAACACCGTTTGCAAGACACCAACAATGCATCTTTATTGATGAAAGAACGTTACATAGAGTGTATGAGTATTACAAGTGAGGAGATAGAAGGCTTGAGGCATGAAGTAGCAAGCTCAAGACGTGTTGGGCTGAGATTGAGAGAGAGTTTTCCTCACGGAGATGGCTAGGAGGTTGGGTGATGGCTTGATAGAGTGGCTTGATTATGGGGATTGCTTGAGCGCTTGGGCTTGATGGTTTGCTTGATGCCCGAGTGAGGAGCAAGAGGCTCTATTTATAGGTGAGGTTGCCTCTTGAAGAAGATATTTGCTTAGAAATATCCAAGGGATTTTTGTGACAAGTGTCTCCCTTTTCAAAAATATCTTGAAATTATCTTCAAAGTTTCTAGATCTTTCTCTTCAAGAAATATCTAGAGGTTCTTCTAGATCTTTCTCTTCAAGAAAAATCTAGAGGTTCTTCTAGATTTTTCTCCAAATATCTTCTCCTTGCCGCCATAAGACTCCAAGAGTAGCTTTATAAAAAATTGAGAGAGAGCTTGGCATACATCAGGGATGACATCAAACAAACTGGTAACCACTTTTGTAAGGGATTTTTCTAGGTCCATAATCACTCCAAAGTGCACCTACTATGTGTAGAATGACACCTCATGGGGTATACTATGACTAAGGCCACTTTTGGCCATGCTATACATGTCATATGCCACATAGGATGCCTAGTAGATAGGAGGTATGTTTTATAGACTCATTTCATCATGGCTCCAAGAAGAGGTTCACAAAGAATCCCGGGATCGAAGCCCATTCCCAACAAGAGTGACACATCAGACTTCGACTAGCTTTTTGCATGCTAAATGGAAAATACATATACGTATGCACACTTAAGGTATACACATAAAATCCATAATATTGTAGGGCTTAGATTCCATTCCCACCATGCACGTGCCACGACACGACAACGCCCATAATGTCGAATGCAATTTCTGGTCCCAATTAGTTCTCGACTCAGATATAATCTTTGTAAGGACCGTGCATATGGTTTTGTTCGTCGCTTCAGCTTGTACATTGGCTTGTGGATGATATGGCGCTGATTTGCGATGTATTACCATGAATTCATCTAGAAGGATCTCTATCACTTCATTTATGAAGTGTGTGCCTCGATCACTCACAATTTCTATTGGTAATCCATATTGTACAAAGAGGTATTCATACAGAAATTGTGCCGTGGTCCTGGCATCTGCTTTTTGAGTTGCTTTTGCCTCAACCCACTTTGTTAGATAGTTCGTCGCCACAATGATGTATTGTGCATGAGTCTTATATGCAGGAGGTGAGATAGGTCCAACATAATCAATCCCCCATTTTGCAAAGGCTCTTGCTCCCATCATTGGTCTAAGCGGCATATCATCTCTTTTCAGTGGTACTTTTGTCCGTTGACAGTCATCACATCGTTTTACGTATTCCTCAACGTCCATGTGTAATGTCGGCCACCATATTCCTGCAGCTAAGACAATTTTTGCTGTCTTATCACCTGAGAAATGGCCTCCAGCTACTCCTCCATGAACTTGCTCTAGGATTATCATATACTATGACTCTGATGCGCATATCCTAAGCTGGTTGTCCTTTCCTCTCATTCTTCCAGAAATCTTGTCCTTGACACAATCTTTCGCCTTTACTAGCATTAGGAATTGGTTTTTCCCTCTTATCCTAAGCATCGGATTGTTTCTAACCCCTTTCGTTTTTCTCTTTTCTCTGTAGCGTTTCTGGCGTTTTTCAGTCTGATTTGGGAAGTCTTAGAATCTGGCATCCTTTATGGTTTCCTCGTTCTTGCTTGAGTTGTCTATGGACTCATTGTCAGCTTCGTTTCCCCATTCTGGATGATTGAGAATGTCGTGAAACATCTCCTCTTCATCTTCCTTGTCTGGTGTATCAATCTTTTCAGTCTTCTTTTCGAGTACATCTCTCATCATGAAGTACGGAACCACATCATATCCATCTTTATCACAGAACTTCGTTGTGGGACCATCTTGAATTGCACAAACATCTAGGGTTGCTAGAATGTGTGTCCATTCTAATGGTTCAAGTGCATCCTCTGGAAAGGGTTCACCTATATAAGTTTCGTCTTCAATTGCCCTTTCTAAAACACATTCTTCGCGCTTCAGACTTCCACAGTTCGAAGCTCCACACATCCATAACTCTTTGGGTTTGCCTAACCAAGCTAGAAACTCTGATCCTACCAAAGTAGCTGAATCAAACTCTTCAACTGGTGTTTGGTTCACATCCTTGTAGCTATGGTCTTTTAGGTTCACACGAGTAGTGGTTTCCATATGTCTCAAGTATATGTGGTCATAACCCCAATCCTGGACCATTTTCAAATGTCTCATGAATGGTCTTCCAAGTATAATATCATAGTTATTCTCCTTGCCAAAGTCAACAATAGCAAAAGTATGCTCGTACTCAATTCCGCAAGAAGTCACTACGACTTTCTCTAATAGTCCCAAAGGTCTTCCATATGTCCGTCCGCTAGTTGGAGTTTCAACCTCGTTTTTCTTATCGCCGGTTTTCCCCATTTTTTCTAGATTTCTTTCATAGCAATGGCTACCCTAGCCCCGCTGTCAAGTATTGCCATCGTGTTAACTCCCTGGAATTCAACTGGTAAGGTTGTATTCCCCTCTTCGCCTTCGCAATACTCTCTGACCTTGTTCACACAGCTCTCGTATGCCCTCTCGCAGTTTTGCAGTTGGGTCTTTTATCCCAAATTTCTCCAAGCATTTTCCTACAGTTGCCCACATGTTTGGTCGTAGTCTCAAAAGCTCAGCTAGGGTGATAGTGCATGTCACTGGTGTTGACAAAATCTCTATCAATCCTTGCGAGTCCATAACTTTTTCTGAAGAGATTCCTCATGAGGGAAGCACTCTAATCTCATATTTTGCTTCATATTCTCCTAAGTATGAAGGTAAGGTATTCAGCGAATGAGGTTTACTCTCTACTGTTCTAACAGAGCCTCCATCTCCCTAGTAAGAATGCAGATCTAAGTCCACTTGAGATCCTACCTCAAATTCCTCTATGGGAGGATTCCTGATGTCCTTTTCCCCATTAGTTTGATTAGCTTGAAAACTCAGCTCGTTTGCAAAGTTTGCCTCTCTCACTTGTTTCCAAAACTCATTGTAATCCTCATCTCTTCCGTAAGACCTCTGTATCACGGGATGAAAACTCTCTATTTCTTGATCTGTTGTGTTCATCACTATACGTTCATCCCCGTGCATTTTTTCAGGCTTTTGTGCACTGTTAGGCTTTTCAATTACCCGTGAGAGGATAGTCTCTTGATGAATTGGGTTTTTCGCTCCACAATTCATTGGTTCTCTAGGTGGTTCTAACAAGGCTTGTGCAGTCTCTATCATTCTCTGACACATTTCGAGTCCGTGCTTTTCCAATTCTGCGTTTGGATAAGTCAACCACCGTTGTTCTTGTGTTTGGTTGCTCTTTAATCTCGCTTCGTAAGCTCTCATCAGTGCATCCAATGGTTCGTGTACTTTGTCGACTAACACTGATCCCCCCGAGCTCACGCTCGTTGTCTCTTTGACGCTCTTCAGTTTTGACTTTTCAGAGTCCATTTCCTGTATTCCGTTTTGACTCTCAAGTTTCTATAATCTGTCTTTTGTTTGTTTTAATTCCTCAGCTAGAATCACGTCTTGCTGTTCTTTTTTCAGTTTCATGCGTGCTTTCCTAGCTTTCCATGTGTTTCTATGGATTCGTCGTCCTTGACTAGCCAATTCAGTCTCTGACTTTCCATTCTCTGGTTCTCTAGTGGTTTTCTTCGCTTGAGCTCTAGTAACAACTTGGGTTGGTATCAGAGTTTCATTTTCAGACCCACTGCTAGTAGGAATCGACTCTAGCATGTTCAATGTCGTCTTTTGCACTTTGTTGGGATTCTTTGAACAATCCTCAATGAAGTGAGTGACACCACACTCTGTGCAATATGCATTTATTCTAATGATCTCTGTGTGTGGACAAACATTCATCAAATGGTCATCTCCACACTTATAACATGGTCCTAATGCAGGTCTTTGTGTCCCTTGATTTTTCCTTTGTGGGTAAGCTGGTCTTTGGCCTGACAACCCTCCATTAGCTATGAACATAAGTGTTCTTGCATCCAAGCTATACATCTCTTCATCTGAGGCGTGTGCGGCTATTGGTGGTCCAAAATTTCCTATCATGCTCCAAGGTTCTGGTTGGTTTGGTTCTTCAGGCGGGTAATACACAGTAGGAGCCATGTGTGCACCGAAATCTTTGTAATAGGTATGAACAGACACTAAAGCTTGTTCTTTCTGATTCTCTAGGGTGGGTGCATATCTAATGCCCACTAGTCTCCCTCCTGGTAAAGGTGGTTGTTGCCCCAATACCGGTTGTGGTCTTTCTATCCCCATAGGTCCTGATACGCTTCTCGTTGGGTATCGAGGTACTGGATGTACCTGAGGTGGTGCTATTTGAGCTGGAGGCGCATACTGACGCTCCTTCACATAATCCTTGTTGTAATAGCACTCCTTTGTTGAGTGATTCATCCATTTTTGTTCAATCGCACACCATTTCGTTAGTTTTGGCATTGGTTTAGGGTATGGTGCTAATCTTCTTGTAGCATCCTCTATCATTTGTTCCACGTTCGGCATTGTTGTTGTTTGGACATTCTTCTTAGTGGTGGTCTCGCTAGCTACGGATGATGAGCTACTGGATGCGACATCAAATTCCGTTGTCACCTCTCCATAAACCGCACAGTTATCCACTAAGTACAATGCTTCTCTGGTCACTTGCTCAAAACTTGTACAAGCTTTCAGGTGCAAGTCTTTCGTGAGAGTGTCATTTCTCAGCCCTTCTATAAAGAGGACAGATAGTCTATCATCTTGCGGTCATTGCCGTACTAGACATCTCTCTATGTATTGTTTGAAGCGAAGCAAAGCTTCCTTCACCTTTTCTTGATCCTTCTGTTTGAAAGCATATATTTGGGATACCGTGTTGTGTTTGATTCCTCTTTTCGAAAATTCCTCGGCAAACTCTCACAACAAATGGTCAATGTCATGGAAACCTCCGCCATTTAGTGGTTGAAACCATGTCAATGCCGTCCCTTCTAAAGTAAGACCAAATCCTTTGTATTGTGTGTGGAAATCTATTATCTGCTCAGCTCTTAAGACTTGCTTAAAGAGTGAAACATGTGCATACGGATCTCCTGAGCCACTATACTTCTTCGGCATACACTTGGCCACTTGAGATGGTCTCATGCATCTATTGTCTGCCACCAATCTCATTGATCCTGTATCCCGACTAAAACTTCCTCTCGCGTCATGGACTTCATGGGCTACTCTAGTTGGCTCCCTTGCCACGAATCTACTACTAGGAGGCAAATGTGATGGTACTGCTGCAAACATCGGATCTACCGTAGTATGTGTAGGGAATGGAACTGGACTACCTCGATTCGTAGCCATTGACTCTCTAGAATGTAATGTTCCCAAGGGGCTTGGCATAGAATACTGAGGTCGACTGAAAGAATCATCTACGTGAGTCCTCTCTCCACCTGTTGCCATCGGGTATGGCATGACAGTTGTAGGTGCTGTTCTCCGTGGGCTTGGAGTGACATAATAATAGTGGAGTGGTCCACCAAAGTACGTATATCCTTCCAACTCCTTTTTATCGATTGCTGCGTATCGTCTTCCATACTTGTCGTATGCGACAATTTTCGTTTCTGATCCCTCTGTGTAGGTGAAGACATAAAGTCTTTTCCGCTCTGTCAACTCATCGACATAGGGTTCCTCACATCTATAATAGAGATCTTCCTCTCCGTTATTATAATTGTATAACCCCATGTAGACATTGTCTGTGTTGACTCTCAAAGTTTCATTTTCTCGCCTTAACCTAGCATTAGGGAAGCTCATTGTTGGTGCTTTCTCCGCAGGTTCCTCATCTACTTTGGCTTTCGTGCCCATATGTTAGGGTTCAGGATTACCAAGTACATGATTCAGGATTACCAAGTACATGATACCTTCATCATCTAGGTACCTGTCTCCGCTATAGCTCACAGGCACTAAGTCCTTGAACCCACTTGGTCTATCTTCTATTTTCACACAGTAGCGGTCCATACCATCTTTGTAGATCTTGGCACCTTGCTTGTTGTCATACTGATACTTGATGAACAATAGCTTCATTATGGCCGAAGGGTTTGATGGTCCTGCTGCCATGTTTTCTCTTTTGTTTAGGTTTAAATGTCCCAAGTGTTCCATGAAATACTCGTAAGATCTCTCTGAAGAAGTATAAAAAATACTCTCTTCAAGGATCGGCTCTAACGGTCACACTACACTTTGGTTTACACTCTCCTCAGTTGATATAACACTCGCTTGTTCTCTTTGTCTCGGTTGGTTATTCTGGAGATATCTACCGGATCTCAAATTCATCAATCCCCCTAGAGGAATCTAACTTTTCAGTTTCGGCAGTTTGTTTATCCCAATTCTCTGTGATCAAAAGTGATCCAAACTGAATGATACTTGGTCAAATGGTTTGTTTTGTCAGTTGGAAGACTTCTGTTACCTCAAGTGAAAATTTTGTATCAGATTTGCTCAAAAAGACATTATACGCGTATGATGTCTTTTTTCACAGATTTTGGATATTTTTGCTTTGCTCACTCCCAGTAGCACCCTTATACTCTGTCCACTCACAAAATTCAATTTGAACTCTGTTTGTGCAAGTTATGGCCAAATTAGGCTTTTCTTGGCAATTTTTTTAATTTTTGACTTACTTGAGGTCAGATGTGATCCAAATGACATGAAACTTGAAATACAAGCTCTAGACAACTAGTACAAAGGATCTGTGTTAGCAAAATATCAAAATATGCCCAGAATTAGGTTAGAGACATCATATGCGTATGATGTCTTTTTGCTCAATTTTGGTCAAGATTCAATATTTTAGCTTTTCACAGTGTTTGTAACAATGTTGTCAAGTCAAATTTGAAAAATCACTTCAGCCAGTGCCAAAAGACATTATATGCGTATGATGTCTTTTGTCCTAGATTTTGCCAGTTTTCAATTTTAAGATTCTCCAAGTGTTTATCTTTGAGTTTCAAGTGTTTTTATCAAGTCTGAATGCAAAAATGAGCTTTGAATCAATTTTCCCTATTCTTTGCGTTTTTTGCACTTTGACTTGGTATTTTGAGTTTCTAGAAGTGTTAAAGCCCTTGTTTTATGTTGATCTTTAGGGTAAAACCCGCCTTCTGAACACTCTGGTAATGTTAAATTTTCTGTTTTGGTCTCTGTTTAGCCCCTAAGACATCATACACGTATGATGTCTAAAGTTACAGAATTCCAGTTTTTCAACACAGAACTCTTCCAAGAGCTCTCCTAAGTGCTCAGCAACACTCAGTCTCACAGAAAATTTCTCTGAACTTTGTTTATGCAAGTTTCACTACCAAATCAACGGTTTAGTGATCTAACATGCAAGCAAACACACCAAGAAAATAAATCACTAATTAATAGCTCTAGGTCAGGATCAAATCAAGTCCTACCTAAGCTACTTCTAATCATAAAATGGATTTTTGCACTTGTGAGTATAAGGAGATTCACTGCCACACACGGACTAGTAAATACCTCAATCTCAACAACCACTCAACACCAACAAAAATCAATCTAATCTAAACTAAAAAACTGTCAAACACGAAAGACCCAGGAATACCACAAGTTTCCTAGTACCTCTCAAAGATCCTCGGAGTCCACCACTCCTAGACCTTTCTAACTAAAATATACAAAGTAACAAAACAAATCACCTTGTAGGATTAGTATATGGTCACCTACTTAGGGCTCTCGTCCCCGGCAACGGCGCCAAATGTTGTGGCGGTTACGCTGCTAGCGGTGACTATGATAGCGAGAACTCAATCGACAAACAAGAATGTCAGACGAGGATGGAGCTTGACCCGTAGGCGTGCATGGAAACAAATAGGTGGGTGTCAAATCACCTACTTAACCTTCTAATGACAATCACTACCAAGGAAATCAAATCTAAGTTCTCAAATACACAAGTGACTGAAATCCGAACTACGAACGAATGCTATCCAAAACATGATCTAGAGTCATCGAATCAGTCTCAAACTCAAAGGGGGTTCTCTACACTAGGTAAGGACAATACCCTATGAATCTATAATACAATCTCAACCTGTAACCACTCCGTGCGGTAAACGCGTATGAAGACAAGCTGAAAAATATAGGTGACCGAATCTCGACTCCGATGGTACTAATGTGTAGCTCTACTCGCTACAGTTCTATAGATATATGGCACGCTCAATTGCGACACACAGGTAGGGAGAAAACTCACATAGAAGCTCGTGGAAGCTCACCTCGCGTAGAAGCCGAATGCGTGCACGCTTGGTATCGGTGTGTAGCTCTCACCGTTGCTAACACAATGGCGGTGTCGCTTCTCCAATGGCGGCTCCGTAGCTCGTGTAGCAAGAGGATAGAATCTCTCTCTCTCTCTCTCTCTCAGACACAGTCACGACGCTCAAAAACTCACCTTGATTAATGATTCAAAACTGTTCCCTTAGGTTTTACAAAAATTGGCTCTTATCCTCAGCCTTGGAGGTGTGAAAACATCTCTAATCTGATTACATAAGCAGGTGAAACTACTTGGGGACTACAAGCTGGAAACTCAATTGAGTCCCGCTAATTACAATGCATCGGATCCATAAAAAAATGAAATGTCAGAAAGACATTTATTACAATAAGTGTTTACAAAAACATGAGTGTGAGCAAAAATGTATAGGTGTGGTCCTCCGCTCAACAGACAATACATTGGGTTGCCTCTCATATAGGTGATGCCTCTTGAATGGAAATGATAGCAATACTATGGAGAGGGATAAAGCCTAAACATGGCTTTGAAAGAGATAGAGGTGAAAGAACCTGGATAAATGGCTCTTGTGTAGAGTTTGCGAATTAATTGGCAACATTGCTCACATTTGACAACATGGTCTATGCCTTCACAAAGGAGTTTTTTTGTGGCCCCTCCCAGATCCAAGTGTATAGCTCTCATCCACCAAGAAAAAATGTATGAACTATACAACTATCTCAATGTGGATGATATGCCTGTTCGTCTTGTTATTATGCAAAATTAAGAAAAGAATCATAAATAACTCATAAAAACGAGCTTTTTACAATATGTACACTTTTGATTGGTCATTCATTCATCATATTCTTTGCTTATACTATGTGCCTGTCCCCCTCCTGTGTGAAGTCCTATTGTTTGCTATAGGTGAAGTGTTGTGCAAGGGTAGGAATGTTTTGTCTATGCATGGCCTTGTAATGTGGCCCTATCATGTTATTTCCGGTAATGGAATTTACAAGGATATGCGGTGAAAAAATCAAGTCTTGAAAGCAATGTGGTTAGTTGTATTGTGAGGCTTCTTGCTTGACATGTGTCTATTTGTTTGCGTATTGGTATATACCCTCTATTTGTTGCACACCTTTGTAATTGCCCATCTTTAACACTTTTCTAGAGATGATTAGAAATCAATCATAGTCTTTGGCTTCTATTTCAATCTATTTGATCCTTGTTTTACTAAATCCCTTTGGAAGGTTCTCATAATTACGTATTGCACAAATTGTTGCTCCACTTAGGTGCCATTGTACTATTTTGAAACATGGTTACAAGATCTTGTTTCATTTTAGCACCACATGTCGTGCATTGTTTATTTCCTCATAAGCTACCATTTTCATGTTTGGCCAATATACACCTAATTTCCTCAAGTGTTGATAAGTCTATTCTTTTTCATTGTCAAAACCAATGAAGATAGCGGTGTATTAGTTAAGCCAAATGACATAACTCTATATGTGTGTATAACCCACCTAGTGGCAAAGGTTCTTTGATGTTGATCTTGGGGTTTTATTGCTAGTTGATTGTATCCAAAGAAACCATCTAAGCTATAAGCTTATATACTAGATACTCTCTCTCTAGTACATGTTTTGCTATAGGAGGATGATAATGATCTCAAAATATGCTCTCATTCACCTTCTTGAGATTGACACACTCTCAACTCACCATTTTTCTTGGGCACAACCATGATTGTCAAGACCCAATGTGTATGTTCTACTTCATAGACGAACTTTGCTTCTTTCAGTTTGTCTAGGTCTTCCTTAGTTTTTCTAGCAAACATCATATTGTAGGTATAGAGATACTATCTATTTGTTTTGGCATAACTCTTAATGGAATTATATTCTAACAAATTTCATGATCCGCTCCTTTTAGAACTTTTCTCAATTCTATTAGCCCAGTCTTTTTGGATTTTTTAGGTCTCTCATAAGATGTCTCTCATTCCTTTAACTCTCTCATCGACTGTTGTATCACAATTCTTTGATCAATTGTGAGATTCTTGTAATGTGATGGAACACGAATCAAATTTGACTTTGATTCTTGATTTCAATCTCTATGTTGGTATAAGCCTTAGCTTACACTCAATGCATGAACAATACCTAAATCCAAGCGTACTTGCATGCACCCCTACTAAGGAATCCCTAACACATGCTCCTTATTTTATGCATGCATGGTGCACTTTAACGCCACAAGCTACATGTTGTAGCCCACATGCTACTTACCCCTTTCTACTTTTGGTGCATGTCTATCTTGTCTTAATTCCCAATTTCCGCCATTAAGCCTATATAAGGCCAATATGCTAAACCTTAAAGCCTCCTTCAAATCTATTCTAATCCAGCAAGCTTCATTTCATTGTGTAATGGGAATGGCCTATGAACTTTGAGAATAGTGGAATTAAGAGAATTAAGGTGAGCAATTTTGTGAGATCACTTTGAGAACATAGAGGGTGAACTTAATTGATGGTAGCAACATAAACATACTACTTAATTAACTTGGCATGAACAATACTTTTGCAAGAGAGAGAGTATTAGAGAACATCGCAATAGTTGAGGACCGGATTTACTTGAAGCCGGTCCTCCCTCCAAAAGGCGTTTGTATTATAGATTCTCCCTTCAAGAGAGACTGTTACACTACAATCTTTGTGTTCCTTGTGACCTTGGTGATGTTATGAAGATGGAAAGCTTCATGCATCATGAGCTTAACATAAACTTTGCAAAAAGCATTAACTATCCCAAGTCTCAGTCCCAAGGCCTCAAACACCTTCGAAGGTGGAGAGAGCTAGCGGGGAATGAGGGAAGAGAAAGAAGAAACATTCCATAGGAGAAAGAAGTAGTTCCTCATTTATCATCGCTCTTCTTGCTTAGCATAGCATTTTTAGTAGCATAGTAATGAAGATGAAGAAGATGGAAAGCTTAAGCATTGAAGCATGGCTCTTGGTTGGATTTGCATTCCATAGCCAAGAGTGTTGGTGTAGGCTCTCCACTTCTCAACAAGCTTGAAGAAGAAGATGGAGCTCTTGCACTTTGCACTCCACACAATGAGAGAATGTGCGTGTCTGTGTGTGGGAGAGTATATCCCCCCTCTCATGCTTGGTCCACCTCTCTCTCTCTCTCTCTCTCTCTCTCTCTCTCTCTCTTTCGTATTATTTATTATCTCATTTGGACATGCGTCCTCTTTTTCCTCTTTGAGAGAAAGAACTTAATTATTTACTTTTATGTATCTAAATTCTCATTGGACCCTTTAAAACATAATCAATAGCAATCAAGCACATCATGAGGGCCACATGTGGAGGATCATTTGAACATATATCTTTTATGCTTATTAAATCATTTGGTTGAATTGAATAATCAAGGACTTAGTCAATCAAGAAACTATGTGTCTTTTATGATTCTTAATTCATTTGTTTCGAATTGAATACTTCAAGTCTTAGTCAATTAAGCATGGACATTCATGTCTCTTGAAAACTTATCTTTGAATTTAACAATTGAAAAAGCTTAGTCATTTAAGCATAAAAATCACCTCAAGCTTTGGGCAAGGTTTCCACAACCACTTTAAGCGTCTTAGCACCTCATGCTTGGGTATGATTCCCACCTTGAGGTTAGCCCCAGCTTGCATAAGGTCAAAGGACTTTTTAACACTAACTTTTGGAGGTCTTTAATGAAGCTAACCCTAAGGTGTTTTAAGCTCCATTAGATGCACGCTGCCCTTTGATAGACTACCTCCGTTTGGACTCCTTTTGAGATGTAACCATCTTTCCTCTTGGTCCCTTGCTGAGGTAAATCTAGAAGCACTTATTGCACATTGCTCTTTGGTAGACAGTCTCCTTTTGGACCCCTATTGAGATGCAACCATTTCTCCTTTGGTCCCCTGTTGAGATAGGTCTAGAAGCACATATCTATATACTAAGTCTTGTTCCTCTTTTATCTTCCTATATTAAGTGATCAGTTTAATATGAGAAAATCATTTGGTAAAGTTAGATATTATATTTTATGACATTACCTCTCTCTTGAAATCATAGTCGTCCTCAACTATGAGGTAGATAAGATAAAGCCTAATCATTAGTCCATGTTTCTTAGCGGGTATAGGATCCCTTTTTACCCTATGACATCATTCTAGAATGGATGACTAATCCATTTGGTGCTTGGGAGACTTAGTTGCCGCAAGCATGTCTGCTCTGTAGTCCATATCATACTTTCAAAGTAGAGTGACAAGTTGTACTTGGTGTTTAAGAAGCGTCGTCACCACAAACATGATCCTAAGCATGATACTTCTTAAATTTTGTGCACAATAAAAGAAAGAGAATGAGTCTTATAAGACAAAACCGTTGTTCATTTAGAATGCATTTTTATTTTCTTACTCTAGTTTAGCATTGTAAGCATTGACAAGGATCATATTATCCTTAAGCTAGGTTCCTTATCCATCTAGCATCTTTAAAAGGATAATTCTTAAACTTAACAAGATATCATTGGATAATCTTACCGTTTCTTAGTACCTTGTCTTTGTGTGTCGAAAAATCAATTCGGGCTGTAACACCTCTTCTTGATCTTTGATCTCTAGCGGGTCCTCAAATTATTGGTTCTTTTTGTGGCTCTTCTTCGTAAGGCTTGAGTAGGGTCACATGGTTAACATTGTGAATGAGCCAATGATTGGACAACTTTACTTGATAAGCCATCTCATTGATTGACTTAAGAATTTAAAAAGCATTAGAAAGAGGATGGGGTGTAGGAGGTCCTCTTTATTTTCCATGAGATTATGGAGGTGATTAACATCTTGACAAATAGATGCATTCCATGTGTGCAAGAATGGTGGGTGTGTAAGAGAGGTGTAAGGGTGGTCAAAGGATGCACTTTTCCCCCCAAAAAAGGAGGTGGACAACTTTATGATTTTTGGCCTTTTATAACTCCTACATATGATCTCCAATTTGAGTGGGAATTATAGATATGTAATCTACATGCCAAGCTCTTTTTGTAGATATGTTACATGATATGGTTTTACCCGCTAGATTTTAAATTTGATTTTGGGAGAAATTTTGAATTCAAATAAACTAGCCGTTTTGCTTTTTTGAATTCAAAAGCTGTCCTTCTTAATACTAAAGGTTTGACTCCCTTAAATGCCAAATAAAGAGGCCCTCCTAAACTCCATTCTCTTCCTAATGGACCATAGTATCTTTTTGCTAGTTTATCATAATACTCTTGGTGGCCCGTAAGAATCTTACCCGTAGTATGCCTTAGATGAGCCTTGGAAAACTTTAGCAAGACCCAATCATTTTTCTTAAAGGCAAAGGTTCTTCTGTGCTTATTAACAACAACCCTTTTTTCCTTTGCTATAAGATGGATATAACCCTTTTTACTCTTTGGAAAAGATTTTTATAAGTCTCGGCTATATTCATCAGCGGTGAAGATCTTCCCATATACCTTAAGTAGTAGGGGACTTTTGGATCTTCCCTCTTTAACCTCAAAAGGTGCTTTCCCCATAGAAGTATGTACAATGTCATTGCACGCATACTCTATAAGAGATAGGTACTTCTGTCATTGAGAACGTTAATCTACTTCCATGACATAGGCTTTTAGTAGATTAAAGGATAGTTAGATTAGTTATTTCACTTTGGTCATCCGTTTGTGGATAATAGGTCAAAAGAGAAATTTTATCTACTTCTTGGATTTTCAAAGAGACCCTTCTAGGAATTACTGGTCATTCTAGGATCTTTTCTGACACTATGGATGTTGGTAAGCCACGATACTTGAAAATTTGAGATCTAGAGAGGGTTAGCGTTTGATGTGCCCATAAAGTGTGTTTTCTTGCTAAGCCTGTCGACTAAAACAATCCAATTTTCTTCCCTCGATCAATTTTTTGGTACACCATGCATTTTGAAACATACTCTTGTATGTTTACTTTTCATGGTAGACCAGCAGAAATACATTTCTACTTCTTGAATAGTAGATTATGGAATCCTTCTTTGCTCCATATAAGAAGAAGCATGGGATTCATACATGACTTTCTTATTGTATGGGTGAGTAACACATAGCCTATTGCGGTTTGAAAGATAACCATCCTTCAAGGTGAATGGTTCTTTTTTTCTTCCCTAATGCAAAGACTGTAATTACCTACTTAAAGTCTTGGTCAGTAGCATACTTATCTATCATAAAAGATAGATCATTGTGAGTTGCTATAGACACCACATTTACCCTTGGCCGTTGTGAAAGTGCATCGACCACTTGATTGTGCTTGCCAACAATGTGAGCAATATGAAGTTTAAATTGAGAAAGAAAATTTGCCCACCTCATTTGTTTGTCGGAAAGCTTGGTTTGTGTCATGAATTTCTTGGGGCTTTGTGATCCATTCGTAGGATGAATGGAGCCCCCAAGAGATAGTGCTTCCATGTGTCTAGGACATGTAGAATAGCTAAAAGATCTTTTTTGTATATGCCCAAGACCCGTTCATTGGCATTGAGCCTTCGGCTCTCATATGCTATGGCATGCCCTTCTTGAAGAAAACTGCTCCAAGACAACCACCACAAGCATCACATTGGACCTCCAATGGCTTTGAGAGATCCGGACGCATGAGGACTGGTTGAGAGGTAAGCTTCTCTTTGAGCTTGTCAAAAGCATTTTGTTCTTTAGAAGTTCTTCTTTGTGAAGTCATGCAATGGTCCTGCTATTTGAGAGAATTTTGCTATGAAGCATCTATCATATGCACACATACCAATAAAGCTTCTTAGCTCATGTAGATTCCTTGGATTAAGCCATGCTTTTATTACCTCCAACTTTGATGGATCCCTACGGATACCATCTTGAGATAATGTGGCATGAATATTGAATTTCTTGTAGAAAAAATTTCACTTTTATTTTGATTAATGAAAAGCTTATTCTCTCTCACAACTTGAAAAAATACATGGAGGTGTCACTTGTACTCCTCAAGAGAATTTGAGTGGCCTGAAGACTTTTGTCCATCGTGAATTTGAATGCAGCTAGAGCATTTGTCAGTGATTGTATTTAGTGCTCTAAAGTCGACACACGTGATATGTGTCATCCTTATTTTGCACTAAAAGTACTGGTGAACAGAATAGAGAGGAGTTGGGCCTCACCATCCCTTTTTCCACCAATTCATGCAATTGACTCATGATCTCCTTTTGTTGAGCTTGTGAAACTCAATAAGGAGGTTTATTAGGAGGTGAGCTTCCTAGTAGAAGCTCTATTGCATGGTCTCATCATCCCTTTGTTTTGGAGGTAGCTCACTAGTAATGTCATCATTGAAAACATCTTGGAATACATTTAGGAAACTAAACAACTCTAATTCCTCTTGATTCCCTTTATTGCTACTTATGAAAACATTAGAATCATTTACAAATTCTCTAACAAAAATCATATATTTAAAAATAGAGCTTTTCATTGACTTATCAAAAGCAAGCATACTTACCAGGGATATGGTGTTCCTTGACTCGTTAGCATCTATGTACATGCTTTGCTTTTTTTCCTATAGGTGAAGTAGATTCTCCTTTCAAGGAGCTTCATGTTGGCAGCCATGCAATTGAGCCATGGTGTCCCTAGGATAACATTCTCATGTTGGAGAGTAGAGATAAATAAAAAGTCTTCTTTGTCGATGTAGCTTTGGACATGAAGCCTCAACTTCCCAATCAAGGGAGTAATGGAGGCTTGATATCCCTTGAAAGCTGTGTCAGCAATTACAATATCTCCCATCTCAAAAGCTTTAATGCCCAACTTGGTGGCCAACTCCGTTGATATGAAGTTGTGAGTAGAGCCAGGGTCAAACAAGATGAAGGCATCATGCTCCCTTACTTTCCCCCAAGCATAGGAGAGGAATGAGGCTTTGCAATGAGTATCCTCTTTTGGAGCTTTAACCATGGAAGCTTTAGGAGTGTCATTGCAAACTTTTTTTTTTGGGGCAAGAACGATAACCATGTCCTTGCTCCCCACACTTAAAGCATTTATGGTCTTTACAAAAGGCCTCTAATTCTTCGGGAGAGAGCTTATTTTTTAACCTTTGTAAGATCCTTTCTCCTTGGCCTTGTTGTTGTTGGTGCTGGTGTTGCCTTGGGAAGAGTTTTGAGCATTTCTCTTCCTTTTATATTCATTTCAATCCTTGTTTTCTAGGGGCTTGAAATTTCTTCTCACCCCTTGTTGGAAATCGATCCTTGAAGCAACCATAGTGTGGTGGATGACTTCAGTGATAGTGCTAGGCCATTGTGACTTGACATACTCGGCCATTTCTTTAGGTAATACCACACAAAATTGTTTCTTTTGTTCGGAAAAGTCTATCCTTTGAAAGACTACTATACCTTTGAGACGTAAATCCCAAAACTTGTCTACATATTTGTGGATAGACTAGTTGAAGAGCAGCTTCAAACTTCTTCATTTGGTGAGCACTTTGTCCTTGACATCGCTTGCAAGGAATTGCTTCATGATGGAAACTCGTAGAGTTTTCCATGTCTTTGGGGCCTCGCCATTGCCACGAAGGCTAGTCCACCATTGACGAGTAGATTTTTGGAAGTGTATAGCTACATGGTGTAGCTTGGAAGACTCTGTTAAGCTCTCGTCTCCAAAGGCTGCATCAAATTGTTAGATGAAGGCCAATACTTTGTCTGTGCCACCAAAGGTGCAATCATAGGTGAGAAAAGAGATACTCTTTCCTCCCTCTTTGAACTTCTTTAGCCTTTGTACCTTCTCCATGCAGGGTAAGATTTGCGATGTCCTCCCCTCTTGTATTCTCTAGGAGAATAGCCATAGCTTTCATTGGTAGAGGAGGAAGGTGAAGAAGAAGGAGAAGAGGGTGACCTCTTTCTTGCCCTTTTCTTCCTTTTTTTCCTCTCTTCCCTTTTGGAGTGAGGAGGAGAAGGACTATGGGCTAACTGTTTTCTCTTGGGAGGAGTTGGTGATATTTTAGTCCGCCTTCTTCGGAAGCCACATCTTCGGAGGAACTTAGGGATTCATTACTTTCTTGATCTTTGGATTCCTCCTCTCGTATGGGAGAGATTCTTCTTTTGGGGGTCTCATCAAGAGGCCTCCTAAGCTCTCTCTCCTCTTGGAGAGGAAAGGAAATCCCATAAGCAGGAAGTTGTTGAGTAACTTCGGCTTGCAAAGCGGGGTTGCCCATAGCTTGTTGCAACCTAGTAACAAGATAATTAACAAACATGGAGGCATCATCATTAGCACCTTTACGTGAAAAATCAAAGTTGTCAATGTCCATTCTACTCTCTTGGCTATTGTCAGCCATGTTATTAAACTTATGTGTTTACATAGTGTATGCTTTGGCAATTTAAACCTTAGTTGCTACTCTTCTTAGCCTTTGAAAATAGGCACTTAAGTATCTACACCCACGGCTCGAACTGGTTAATTATAGAGAGTAGTGGAGTGGGTCTAACATAGCAAAGCTACCGAGGGATAGCTCCTTTCGGACTTCTTATGGCTCAATAATGGTAAAGCCCTAGGCAAGTCTAAGAAGACTCCATTATGAAGACCAAAGCTCCCGAGGTGTGCACCATATCTCACATAGTGGGCTCAACAAAACTGATAATAGATCCCAGTTCCACTTACCCTAATATACTTAAGAAAATCAACCATTAATATGCTACTTAAGGACTTCTCTTCTTAAGCAAGAAAAGAGAAACCAAATGCTATGATACTAATGTAATGGGAATGGCCTATGAACTTTAAGAATAGCGGAATTAAGAGAATTAAGGTGAGCATTTTTGTGAGATCACTTTGAGAACATAGAGGGTGAACTTAATTGATGGTAGCAACATAAACATAGTACTTAATTAACTTGGCATGAACAATAATTTTGCAAGAGAGAGAGTATTAGAGAACATGACAATAGTTGATGACTCGATTTAATTGGAGCCGGTCCCCCCTCCAAAGGCGTTTGTATTATAGATTCTCCCTTCAATACAATCTTGTGTTCCTTGTGACCTTGGTGATGCTATGAAGATGGAAAGCTTCATGCATCACAAGCTTAACATAAACTTTGCAAAAAGAATTAACTATCCCAAGCATCAGTTCTAAGGACTCAAACACCTTCGAAGGTGGAGAGAGCTAGCGGGGAATGAGGGTAGGGAAGAGAAAGAAGAAACATTCCATAGGAGAAAGAAATAGTTCCTCACTTATATTCACTCTTCTTGCTTAGCATAGCATAATAGCATAGTAATGAAGATGAAGAAGATGGAAAGCTTAAGCATTGACGCATGTTTCTTGGTTGGATTTGCATTCCATAGTTGGTGTAGGCTCTCCACTTCTCAATAAGCTTGGAGAAGGAGATGAAGCTCTTGCACTTTGCACTCCACACAATGAGAGAATGTGTGTGTGTGTGTGTGGGAGAGTATATCCCCCCTCTCATGCTTGGTCCACCTCTCTCTCTCTCTCTCTCATTATTTTATTATTTCATTATTTCATTTGGACATGTTTCCTCTTTTTCCTCTTTGAGAGAAAGAACATAATTGTTTACTTTTATGTATCTAAATTCTCATTGGATCCCTTTAAAACCTAACCAATAGCATTTAAGCACATCATGAGGGCCGCATATGGAGGATCATTTGAACATGTGTCTTTTATGCTTATTAAGTCATTTGGTTGAATTGAATAATTTAAGGACTTAGTCAATCAAGCAAGCATGTGACTTTTATGCTTCTTAAGTCATTTGTTTTGAATTGAATACTTCAAGCCTTAGTCAATCAAACGTTCATGCCTCTTGAGAATTTATTTTTGAATTTAACATTTCAAAAACCTTAGTCATTTAAGCATAAAAATCACCTCAAGCTTTGGGCAAGGTTCCCACAACCACTTTAAGCATCTTAGCACCTCATGCTTGGGTACGATTTGTTGGGGTATAAAGCCCAATGTGGTTGCCCAGGTAAGTGGGCGGGCCGCCAGGTATGTACACATATTCTTTTGTGAAAACCTAATAAGAACTCACTATTCTCTACACATTACAGGAGAGCGAGTTCACCATATCGTTGTGCTCTTCTTCTTGCACTCTCTCTCGCGTCGATCTTCCGCTCATACTCCTTCAACTGGTATCAGAGCTCAGATCGAGGCTCGGGGCAGCACTGCAGGAGGCTAGAGTCACCAGCTAAGATTGGAGTGAAATTCTACAGGCAAAGACACGGCCCCAAATCCTGTGGGCATGCCCGAAGGGCTCGGTGTTCTCAGAATTTCATTCTGAGGTCATCTCGGCCACCGTTCGGCTTTGACAAAGGTTTGCGCAGGCCATTTTCGACTCCGTGGTCTCGACGGGTGCAGATCCGACTCTGCAAATTTGGGGTTTTTGGCCTACGACTGCAGGTGTTGAGGATATCGACACTCCCAGAGTGTTGATTTGTGGCTGTCTACACATCGAAGGACGGCTCACAGTTCTTGGAGGCGTGTCACATATGACACGGGCGCATCTACACACAGACTGTAGGCGACATCCCCTAGTTCATCAGGTAGCTTATGTTTTCTACTTGATATTCCAGATTTCATCATGACATTGCAGGTACTTCCACATGGGATGTATTGTCAGAGATGATGTATGTCTGTTGAAAGTTTGCTGGCTGTGAGTCACGCAGCAAACAACCGCTGCAGCGGTTACAGCATACAGTGAGAAATTTATGGATGTATGACTTTGTGGGAAGTCTATGTACTGTCAGATTTACTGCAGCCTTTGTTGAGGGTCGAGTGAGGTTTTATTGAGCTGGGGGATTCTCGAATGTTCAGATCCTTTCGGTGATACAGGTCTTGGAGCGATCCCTCGAGCACCCTTAGATAGGCAGCTAGGATGTATTGACTGTGAGTTAGACAGTTGGGATTGCATATTTGCTTTACTGCTGTTGAGGCATTGTCGCAGTCTATGCTTACAGGACAGTGACAGGACAGTCAGAGATAGTACAGGTGCATGACAGGTTTACCCACAGCTTACAGTGTTAGAGAGACAGTGGTTTTTTGAGCTATTTTTTGGTCTGTTTTTAGTACACCAGAGCCATTTTACAAAGGAGACTCTGCCAAAATTTATGGAGAATCTGAAGCTTTCTTGGTTCATTTGACAGGTTGATATTGGTTCAGAGGTCAGTTTACAGGGGAAACTCTGCCGAATTTTTCCCAGGAAAGTAAATCACTGTGAAGCGTAGCTATGGCTAGATCACATGACATTGCTCTTTACAATATCAAGAAGCTGGATGGAACCAATTTCCCATTGTGGAAGAAGCAGAGTTGGCACGTGTTGGTACAAAAGAAGCAGATAAAACCTATAAAGCTCAAGGGGATAAAACCAGAAGATATGGACGAAGATAAATGGAGCGAAATGGATGAATTGGCACTTTCTACCATTATGATGACTTTGGCAGAAAGCGTTTACTTCAATGTAGCAGACGAGATGTCGGCTTATCAAGCATGGTTAAAGCTGAGTGATCTTTATGAGAAGCAGAGTGTAGCTTCACAGGTATACTGGCTTAAGAATCTTGTTGACTTGAAGATGAAACAAGGGACACCTATGTCCAATCATCTGAATGAATTCAACACAATCTACAGTCAGTTGTCAGCTCAAGGTGTCAAGTTTGATGAACCTGTTAGAGCTATGTTCCTGTTGATCACATTGTCGGAAAGTTGGGACACTTTTCGCAGAGCTTTGAGTAATTCTGCACCTCTAGATGGTTTGAACATAGCAGGTGTAGAAGGAAGTCTGCTTACTAAAGAAACCAATAGAAAGACAATGGACAAAGGCAAAGGAACAGCCTTAGTTGTCAGGGGAAGGACCAAAGAAAAGTACAAAGGTGGAAAGAGGAATCAGTCTCGTAGCAAGTCCCGTAGTGCTAAAGGCAAGAGTGACATAGAATGCTACCATTGTGGCAAGAAGGGTCACATGAAAAGAGACTGCAGAGAATGGAAAGCAGAAAAAGGCAAAGAGAAAGCTGAAGACCATGGTGAGAAGAACAAGTCCTCAGTAAAGATTCAAGAAATAAATGTGACAAACACTGTTGCAGAGGATGACAGTCTAGTGTCAGGAGATATCTACTTCTTGAAGAATACAATGGACTCAGCTCTTCTTACAGCATCTGATGGAAATGCACTGAGTGACTGGACAATAGACTCAGGGGCATCACTTCATGTGTCTCCAAACAAGGAGTGGTTTACTTCTTATGTGACCACTAAAGATCATGTTCGGCTAGGCAATGGGCAGACATGTGAGATCTTAGGTGTTGGAGATGTTCAATTGAAGTTTCAGAATGGCTCTTCTTTCATGCTGAAGAATGTGAGACATGTTCCCGCAATTACAAAGAGCTTGATCAACACAGGTTTACTTGATGATGCTGGCTACGTCACCACTTTTGGACAGAACATGTGGAGGATATCCAAGGGTTCTATGATAGTAGCACATGGAGTAAAGTCTGGAGGACTTTACATGATTTATGTATCAAATGTCTCTAAAAATGTAATCAATGTAACTGAGCAGCCGAACGTTTCTTTGTGGCGTAGCCGGTTAGGACATATGTCCAAGAAGGGATGGAAATCTTGTCTCGTTTTGGTTATTTTCCTGGCTTTTCATTTGATGATTTTGAATTCTGTGAACATTGTCTGTATGGTAAGCAAACACAGCAGCCACATAAGCATAGAAGCAGTAGAAGAGATACACAGTTGGCACTTGTTCATAGTGATTTGTGTGGACCTATGCCTAACCTATCTCTAGGGGGAGCTTCTTACTTTATGACATTTATAGATGATTACTCGAGGAAAGTATGGGTTTACTTTCTCAAGCACAAGGATGAAGCGTTTAGTGTTTTCAAAAAGTTTGTGACACTTGTGGAGAATCAGAGTGACAAGAAGCTTAAATGCTTACGCACTGACAATGGTGGAGAGTATGTTTCAAAGGCCTTTCAGGACTTTTGTGAGTCAAAAGGTATAAAACGTGAACTTACTGCTCCTTACAATCCTCCTCAAAATGGTGTTGTTGAGAGGATGAATAGGACCATACAAGAGAAGGTCAGAAGTATGTTGTCTAATGCACAGCTGCCAAATGGGTTTTGGGCTGAAGCTGTATCAACAGTTGTTCATCTTGTAAATAGATCTCCTAGCAAGGTTTTGCAGAAGGATTCAGTGCCAGAGATGGTATGGTCAGGCAAAATGCCCTCATATAAGCATCTCAGAGTCTTTGGCTGTGAGGCATATACTCACGTTCCAAAGGAATTTAGGAACAAACTTGAGCCAAAGAGTAGAAAGTGCATCTTTCTAGGCTATGGTAATTTTGGTGAGATGGGGTACAGACTTTGGGATCCCGAATCCAGAAAGGTTGTCCGCAGCAATGATCTTCACTTTAATGAATCCAAATATCATTCTAAACCAGAGAGGGTTGAGGAGATTAGAAGAGTTGTCTTCCAAGAAGATGGACCTGCACGTGCAAGACAAAATGTCAGGGCTCAAGAGGAGCAAGGACAGGATAGAGTGGAACCACAGGTTGTGGCTGAGCTTGAGCCACCTATTGTGCGTAGATATGGATGTGTCACGCGACCTCCTGATAGGTTTGTTCTATCTATGAACTATGTCATGTTGACTGATTGCAATGAGCCTTCATGTTACAAGGAAGCAGTGCAAATGAAGGACTCCGGGAATTGGCAATTGGCCATGCAGTCAGAGATGACAGCTCTGCATAAAAACAAGATATGGAAGCTAGTTAAATTACCACAGGGCAAAAAGGCTCTTCCTTGTTAATGGGTTTACAGGTATAAGATCACCGCTCATGATAGTCAGCCAAAGTACAAAGCAAGGCTTGTTGCCAAGGGCTTTCAGCAAGAACAAGGCATTGACTTTGATGAAGTCTTCTCTCCGGTGGTCAAGATGACTACATTGAGATGCTTTCTTGCATTGGTTGCCATATTAGATTTGGTGTTGCACCAAATGGATGTCAAGACAGCGTTCTTGCATGGTGATTTAGATGTGGAAATTTACATGCAGCAGCCAGAAGGGTTTGTTGAGAAAGGCCAGGAAGATTGGGTATGCGAGTTGTTAAAGAGTCTTTATGCCTAAAACAATCACCGAGGGCATGGTACCATAAATTCCACAAGTTTATGCTTTCTCAAGGCTACAAACGTAGTGAGTTCGATCACTGTCTATATACAAAGAAGGCTAAGGATGGCAGTTGGCTGATCCTTATTTTGTATGTGGATGACATGTTGATTGCTGGCAAGCACTTGGAAGAAATTTCAGCTTTGAAGTCAAAGATGGCAAAATCGTTTGACATGAAAGACATGGGTGAGGCAAGTCATATACTTGGTATGCGCATTGAGAGAGACAGATCAAAGAAGTTGATTTGGTTATCTCAAACAGAGTATATTGACAAGGTTTTGCAACGTTTCAATATGGAGAAGGGAAAGGCACTGAGTGTTCCATTGCCACCATATGTGAAACTTAGCAAACAAGATTGTCCTGTGTCTGAGGAAGAAAAGGCTGAAATGGATAAGATTCCATATGCGTCTGCAGTGGGTAGTTTGATGTATGCAATGATTGCTACTCGCCTAGACATTGCATTTGCAGTGGGAGTAGTAAGTCGATACTTGTCAAACCCAGGCAAGAAACATTGGGAGGCAGTGAAAGGAATATTGAGATACCTGAAAGCTACAAAGAGTATGCGTATATGCTATGGGAGTCAGGAGCTAAGTGTAAAGGGTTTTACAGACTCAGATTATGTAGGTGACTTAGACAATCGAAGGTCTACGTCAGGGTATGTCTTTACATTGGCTGGTGGAGCAGTATCATGGCGTTCTAGATTACAAGATTGTGTTACTCAGTCTACTACAGAGGCTGAATATGTTGCAGCATCAGAGGCATGCAAAGAATCAATTTGGCTTAATCGACTAGTAACAGATTTGGGAATCAAAGAAGAGATGCCTGTGTTATATTGTGATAGTCAAAGTGCTATACAATTGGCTCGTAATCCAGTTTATCACTCAAAGACAAAGCATGTGGATGTGAAGTATCATTTCATTAGGGAAATGCTCGAGGATAAGCAACTTTAGCTTGTCAAAGTTCACACCACAGAAAATCCTATTGATCTACTTACAAAAGGACTTCCCTCAGAGAGCTTTGCGCATTTTCGCAAGCAGTTAGGTGTAGGGTAGTACATCACTTCTCTACATCTCTTGTATATTAGCTTGTATAGTAGCTTCTCTCACACTTAAAGTACCACATTGGACTTTAAGTGGGAGGTTGTTGGGGTATAAAGCCCAATGTGGTCGCCCAGGTAAGTGGGCAGGCCGCCAGGTATGTACACATATTCTTTTGTGAAAACCTAATAAGAACTCACTATGCTCTACACATTACAGGAGAGCGAGTTCACCATATCGTCGTGCTCTTCTTCTCGCACTCTCTCTCGCGTCGCACTTCCGCTCGTACTCCTTCACGATTCCCACCTCGAGGTTAGCCCTAGATTGCGTTTAAGGTCAAAGGACTTTTTAACACTAACTTTTGGAGGTCTTTAATGAAGCTAACCCTGAGGTCTTTTAAGCTCCATTAGATGCACGTTGCTCTTTGATAAACTATTTTCGTTTGGACCCCTTTTGAGATGTAACCATCTCTCCTCTTGGTCCCTTGCTGAGGTAAGTATAGAAGCACTTATTGCACATTGCTCTTTGGTAGGCCATCTCCTTTTGGACCCCTATTCAGATCCAACCATTCCTCCTTTGGGTCCCCTGTTGAGATAGGTCAAGAAGCACAAATATATATACTAACTCTTGTTCCCCTTTTATCTTCCCGTTTCAAGTGATCAGTTTAATATGAGAAAATCATTTGGTAAAGCTAGATATTATGTTTTATGACACATTGAGAACAATGTTTTCTCTAGTCCACTGGTAATTATTATTAAGCTCTCACTTTGATGAATGCCTCGATGGTTTATCCACCATAAGCTTATCATGTGGTATCAGGACTAATGCACAATTAGCATTTCCTAATTGCATCAGTTTAAATCCCTATGCTAAATTAGTGCTTCCTCTTTCTTTAAGCTTAATTATCTCTCTCCATGGATTTGGATACGTCTACATGTCCACTTCCCTAACCAAGTGTTTAGAGATGATTACGGATCGAGCATTATAACAAGTGTGATTTCTCTTCCTTGCTTGATTGTATTAGATCATTGTTTCTTTCTCCTCCTTTTATTTTTCCATTTTTGAGACACATTATGTTGTTTAAAGAGTGCCGATTTAACATTGCAATGCATGTGCGTGTGTAACATTTTTTATGATCCTCTAAATGCAATAATCCTATGCTCAATTTGACCAAAGCGATTATATCCCCATGATTAATCATTGATTGTTTTTGCTGAAGTGCATTTATTAAGAGAGAGAGAGAGAGAGAGAGAGAGAGAGAGAGTGTGTGTGTGTGTGTGAGAGAGAGAGAGAGAGAGAGAGAGAGAGAGAGAACTCCCTTTTTTTGTTTCTTGAGAGTGTGTGGCTTAGAGGACAAAACAACTTTTTAATGCTTTTTTTTAAAGAGGTGTCATTGACACAATGGTGGGATCCGCTTCTTTTTGTTTTTTTCAAAAGGTCTGCGTTTGCAACCGCTTGGTGCTCTCCCTTTTGCTTAATGCACCTGTATGCCATGCATCTGCCAACTTACTGCTCTCTACATCAGCAATGGTGCTTTAAGCAAGGCAAGCCACCTCACAAGCTCAACCCCTACACACTACAGCCCTTGCAAGTCACGGCAGCAACTGTGCCTAAGCCAATCGTGAGCACATCACCAACTGGGAGCCTCACCCCTTGCAGTTCTCCCTCCCGGCCCTGTGAAACCCGACTGTGTCAACACCCTCGTCAAAGGTTGTGAGCCTCCTTGCATCATCGTCATCGTCAACAGACGTCCCATCTTTCCATCTCGTTGCACCCCCGTTGGTCGACTTGCCCGCCCTGTCCTTGCTAACATCCCCCACCACCCGCCATGTGCTCACTGACATCACCCTGTCCACAAGCTATTCGCACCACTTAAACCCACAAAGTGGGCTAGCCATTGTTCACACCCAGCAGCTACGAGAAAAATTAAACCTTCAAAAAAAGCACCAAGGCGGCACAAAACAACTCAAGGATGTCCTTTCCACAGTAAACAACCAAAGCAAACGACATCATAGCCAAGACAAAGGAAAACTAGTCTTGCTTGGTGGTTGTTGCTATAAAACATCTATAGAACATATTATGGCATACACAGATTGACATCAAGCATCTATGAGAAAAGAAGTGTGTATCTATTGATATAAAGATACGATGATTGAGATTGAGCATGAACTAGTGAGGAAAAAGTGTAGCTAAACTAAACTTAAGGAAACATTAAATAAACATGATTTTGATAGACCTCGTGTAGGAGAGACGAGGACATATATAGTGTGGCATCAATTATTTAGGACTAAAGTAAAGACACACAAGGTGCATTCACTATTGTAGTACATTACATGCATCGGCTAGCAATCGTATGCAAAGACTTGCATCTCTAATTAATATGTACATATGTTGATCGACATTGAATGTATAGTTTTGAAGAAAACATACATGTAAGTGTAACTAAAGGAAGCAATGTGCGAAATCTAAAACAAGCAAGTGGATAAAGTATCAATGAACTGTAATAAGAAATAAAGTATGTTAATGACTTGTAATGATGTATAGGTACGTTTCGATTCTCCAAATTGTAAGCCGATATTTGAGTGAAGCTACAAAAAAGCAATGTGAATAGTTAAACATTTCACCTTGCAATGAAGGGTCACTGACTGAAAATGCAAAGTATACAGTGCACATCATGTAGAAGTGCCATACAAAAGTATGGTGGAGAGTTGGCACTGTGGTCTCTCCAAAAATTAAGAAACGGAAGTCGTGCCCTGCCCCGTAGCATTTATGCATTACGCCAAGTAAATGTATAGCCATGGGGAATTGAATGCAGATAACAAACCTTGCAGTGTTGTTGAGCTGGAGACGTGCTTGTGCATTTGAAATGTCCACTGTTGTGAATATATGTCATCTCTGTCAAACACAAAATACATGTTAAGATCGACGTTGCATTAGTTTACATGAAAGAAGTGTCTAACATCCAGTTGGTGAGCGCAAGTAAATTTGATGACAAAAAGAAACCAATGGACAGTAAATGTGAAGCTCAATGGACGACCTGGAAAGGAGAAATACCCAAGTGGTAGAAAACATCGTCATCTTTCAAACACAAAATTTAAAAATCGAGATCTGCATAATTATATCAGAATGAACGGGTAATAAGACTCTAATAGTGTGATTAAAAGAGGTCGTGTCAAAATAAGAGTCAAGGATACGAAAAAGAAGATGGAAGAGAAGCTTTGGACATACACACTCACCAATGTACTCCATAAATATGCAAATAATGCAAACATGTCCCAGAGCCAATTGCAACCATCCTATTCTGCGAGTTTTGTAGCTTCATGGTCCTTGCTTCTCATCCACTATAATAGTGTGCTCCAAGAGATGACATTTCAGACAACATTTTGTTTCAGTAGCCCCTGACTAACAATATCATCATGAATTATATTGCCCATATGGGCGTTCTGCATAGTGCCACATGCCTTCACGATGCAGAATAGGCGATTGCATCTAGATAAATGCCCTCACTTTGCATCCACTGAAAACAGGCCAAAGCTTTATGTCCCTACCCCTGTTCAGTATATCCTACAATCAGTGCGTTTCGAGAGACGACATTCTAGACAAAAAGCTCCTCTAGCACTTCCAAGTTGCTAGCATAGGTGATTGAAATGCCCTTGCGTTGCATCTATTGAAAACAATCAAAATTTTCCTAGCCTTATCCCTGTTGTTCATATCCCTCAATCCCCCAATCAATGCACTCCAAGAGATGACATTCCAAAAGAGAAGCTCCTGTCACAAGCTTTGTGCATTCTGAAGTACACCACATTTGGCATACATGTCGACCAAGGCAGCGCCAAGCACTATGTTGTTTTGAAACAACCCTTGACTCAATATCACTATGAATATTTTGGCCCATATGAGCATGTTGCATAGTGTCACATGCCTTCAAAGGTGATTGCATATGAAGAGATGTCTTTGCTTCTCATTCGTTGCAATATTGTGCTCCAAGAGATGATGTTTCGTACAAGAAGCTTGTGAGGAAGCATAAATGCTTTCTAAAGTACACCACAATTGGCATACATGTTAACCAAGGTAGTGCCATGCACAACATTTTTGTTGCAACTGCCCTTGAATAACAATATCATCATGAATTATCTTGCTCATATTGGCGTTCTGCATAGTGCCACATGCCTTCAAGATGCAAGCATTGGTGATTGCATCTGGATAAATGCTCTCACTTTGCATCCACTGAAAACAGCCCAAAGCTTTCTGTCCCTGCCCTTGTTGAGTATATCATGCAATCATCATGTATCCTACTTCTAAGCACATGCTTTAAGTGAGCTGACCTCTTCGTATCCATGTTTGCTTGCATAGAAGATATTGTTGCTTTCTTGGTGCTGCTTTGAAACCGTATGACATCGCTGCCAATAAATTATATAGCTCTTTGAAAAGGTATCAGCAATTGGCTATGGAAAGTGAGCATAGATTTGAAAAGCAAGCGTAGAGGGGCTTCGATTGATCATATGACGTTGCCACTAATCTGACGTCAGAGAATTGGGCTACATGAATGAAGCTACGTGCTCATATATCCTATATGAGCATAGTGTCACATGCCTTCAAAGATGATTGCATCTAGAGAGACAAGTATATCCTGCAATCAGCATGTATCCTACTTCTTAGCACAGCCTTTACGTGAGCTGATCTCTTCGTCTCCATGTTTGCTTGCGTAGAAGAGATTGCTGCTTTCTTGGCACTGCTCTGCTCATTGATCTTTTCCTCTCTGAGTTATTGCTCCTTTGAATCCGACATATCCCTGTGTGTGTGTGTGTGTGTGTGTGTTCGAGCTTCCTCATATCGCCTGGCTACCTGGAAAATTTTCGAGCATGGGATAGGGTAGACGAATGTCAATCAAGGCATAGTGCATAGAGTTTAGGAGAGGCGGAGGGGCTCTGTTGCGCATGCAAGAGTTGGGGGAAAAAAAGCAATTGCGAGCACGCGATTAAAAAAAAGCCCACATACCTCTCTGTGTGTGTGTGTTTGAGCTTCCTCATATCGCCTTGCTTCCTGGTGAATTTTCGAGCATGGGACCTGTAGGGTAGACAAATGTTAGTCAAGGCATTGTGCAGAGAGTTTAGGAGAGGCGGAGGGGCTCTGTTGTGCGTGCAGGATTCAGGAAAAAAAAAAGCAATTGCGAGCGCGCGATTTAAAAAAGCCTACAAAAAGATCCTTGGGAGCTGCTTGCCATGCAATTTGGATCAATTAAAGCCAGTGGCTGAGATCACACCAAGCGGCCTCTTCTTGCGTCAAGAATTTGGAAAAGTATCTTAGGCTCACCAAGTAAAGAAGATTTCTTGGTACAAAGAGTCATTCAAGAAGGACTTGGCATACTTGAAAAGTGAAGAGTGACTTCACCCCACTCGTGAAGAGGTGCTTCATTCCAATAAGGGGAAATTCTCCCTCTCTCTCTCTCTCTCTCTCTCTCTCTCTCTCTCTCTCTCTCTCTCATCCCACCTTTGTACACACATCGCACATGGGTTTATAGACACTGCCAGAATTATTTGGTAAGACCGCCCTACACACAATGACAACCAAAAATGTGGAAAATCTCAATGGCATCCGGTTTCACACTTGGCAGACAAGGGTAAAGGGTGTGCTCATGAAAAAGAATCTTTGGAGCATTGTAAAAAGCCATCTGGTTTGGGGGAAGCCTCGACATGAACCTTGAATGCTCAACAATAAGCCAAAGATGAGCAAGCACTTGGTATCTTCATCACTGCACTCGAAGATGACTTCATTCACCATATAGATGATGCTACATTTGCAGTTCACGCTTGGAAAACGTTAGAGCATTTTTTCAGTGCTTGAGGTAAGCACTCCAAAATGAGCCTCAAAATTCAACTTTACGGTCTCTCTATGCAAGAGCAAGATGATGTTGCTAGCGTTGTCAACAAACTTAAGAGTATTTCAACTCAGCTTGTCTATGCCGAGGTACAAGTTCCAGATGAGGATAAAATTTCCATCCTTATCAAAGCCCTACCAAGTAGCTTCGACAACATTGTAACTCTGCTCAAGGAGAAATATCCCATTCTCGCACTTGAAGATGTAATCAATTCACTTCTAGAGGAAGAAAAAAAGAATCGGCACTTATACAATGTCTCAAATAATTTATTTGTTGTAAATGGTAAAGGTTGCTCACATTGTGGCAAAAGAAACCACAAATCACAAGATTGCTTCCGCATTGAAGTGTTTCCTCATTGCAACAAGGAGGGACATTGTGGCAAAAGAAACCACAAATCACAAGATTGCTTCCGCATTCAGGTGTTTCCTCATTGCAACAAGAAGGGACATGCACCCAACCGTTGCTTTCTCAAAGATAATGCAAAGAACCAAAAGAATCCTAGAGATTCCAAAGGCAAACTACATGTTGTGGAAGAAGAAGAAGGGGATGTCAACACAATTTACTATGAGGATGTATTGTAAATGGGTATAGACACAGTCCCAAACGCAAAGTTTAGTGGTAAGACCTACCCTCTTGAATTAGATTCATCTAATGAGCCATATGCAGTTACCCTCAGTAACCCATATTAGAATCCTTGATAAGAACCCATGCATTTTGTGTAAGCTTCAACCTACAGGGGTGTCTATTGGGGTAAGCCTTAGTTACACTCAATGGATGAACAATTCCTAAAGCCAAGCACACTTGCATGCACCCCTATGTGCATGTATACAACCTCCTACTAAGGAATCCCTAACACATGCTCCTCATTCTATGCACACATGATGCAATTCAAAGCCACAAGATACATTTTGTAGCCCACATGCTACTTGCCCAATTCTACTTGTGGTGCATATCCCTCTTGTCTTAATTCACAATTTCCACCATTGAGCCTATATAAGGCTAACATGCTAAACCTTAAACCTCCTCCAAATATATTCTAATCAAGCAAGATTAAGGTCATTGAGTAAATTTTCTCTAGTCCACTCCTAATATTATTAAGCTCTCACTTTGAAGAATGCCTGTATGGTTTATCCACCATAGGTTTATCACTCTATAGGCCAAAAATCTTTCAAGATTTGTTTTAGTTCTTTGTAGTTATCTTTTTGTTCGTCCTTCTTCATCTTCAGCTCACCATCTTTTGTTATGGTTTTTTTCTTCTTTTGTTTTTTTTCTTGCTTGTCCATGCACTTGAAATTCTTCTTGTCTTTCACAAAATTTGTAGCTCCCACAAGCATCATGTAATGCATTTTATCCTTGAGTTTGTTTTTACCAAGAAAAACATCCTTCCATTAGTTAAAAAACTTGCCCAATAGGCCATAAATTGCCTCTACAATCAAAAGGTGGGGAGACTTTCCTAATTAAAAAATAAGATATGAACAATAATGGCTAAATCAAGATATGGGAGGAGGAAACAACCACACTAGTGGGCAGCAGTACCATCTCGGTGTCCCATGATGAAGAAAGGCCCTTGTTGCTAGATGTCTAGAAACCTTTGAAATTGTCCTAAGTTGGTGATTTAGCTCCAATAAGACATCTCATACAGTCCCCACCAATGGTGGATAGATGGAGCCTCAAATATGGGGAAGCATTGGGCTCTCTAGATGGACCAAAGTGTCAGATGAGCATCCCAAAACTCTCTATATCTCTGCTCCACTCCTAAGATACAAGGTATGAGGTAGATTGGAGTCTAGGTTGAGTTTGCTAGATCACAATCATCCTACTAGCGAAAGCCTTCTCAAACAAAAGTGATGGGTCCATGAGGGTGGACCAAGCTGTAGCACCCCAAGTGTATAGGCTAGATATTAAAAGTGTAGGCACTAGTCAAAGAGTCCAAAGTTGAATTGGTTTTGCCATGGGGTAGTCCCATAGATAGTGTCGTTGTGTCTCAAGCCAGTGTATTTTCACAGGTGGTGCATGTAGTAGAGTGACCATTGTGCACCAACCAACTCCCAACTAAAGAGTACCAATGGGAAACTAGCCACATGAACACAGAGACTCTCCTATGCTATCTGTTTTCCCACATGCATCCACAAAACATTTCCAAGAACCTCGGGGGGTGCACTATGTAATCATGTTAATGTACCACATGAGTTCAACAAGAGGGATTTTTTAATGAGAAAATGTAAGGTAAATTAATAGAGATTCATTAACAAAAGGGGTTTTTATATTCCATTTTGGAAAAAACTCCTAAAAGAAGGGGTCATTTTATTCATTTGAACATGTTAAAAAAGGGGTTTTTTAAATACTCTCCGAACGCACGTTACATAGAGGGGTTCTAAATAGTGCACCCCTCGAGCCAAGAACATAGTCATGAGACTCTCCTCGTGCCAATGGTCCACTATATTGGGACAAATGTCTCTAAATGTTGTCATTAAATTACATTAGACCCATGCTATTCACTAGAAAAAGGAGTCCTTGGGTGATTGAGTGTAGTAAAAGGATCATGTCAAAACCACTCCCCTAGGTCCCACTACAATTGCGTCATGGGGCATATCTCCCACGCCCATAATTTCTAGTGTCCTAACTCAAGAGCTGATGATCTTGGGTCTATCACATAAGTCCTCCCACAACTGATGCCTAAAACTCAAATATGCTAAAAGCAGCACTTGACCATCTCTAGTGCTTGAGTACTAACTATATGGAGGCACTTATCTCTCGTCTCCATATCAATAAGCCCAAACTACAATGCAAAACCTCCATCTAAACAAGCCCAAAATATAATGAGTACCTCTATTGAGTAAAAGCCCCCATCTAAAAGGCAGCCTCTACCTCAAGTGTGATGTGCCATTCTACTGATATAGACTCTATAATACCCTAACACATTCTCTACACCATCATCATGTCTTGCAAGATGATGGCTCTAAACCTCCTTATAAAGTGTTGTAACCTAGAGTCAACCCCCAAAAGTATGGACTAAACCCTCTACCATGGAACCCCAAGAGACGTGAGGTTAGTTTTACCAACCATCTGGCCTAGGCTATGTGCTAACGAAAGAGTTCCATGAAAGTGGATGTCTCAAGCACTCGTCAATGCCACATGGATTGGTGCTACTCAAGGCCACTCCAAAGATTGAATCAAAATCAAAGCAAAACGTTCCTTAAACCTATGACTAGGCCCACTCTCTACATCTCTATTAAAATCAAGCGAGTGAAAGGGTTTCATGGACCTCATGTCTGTGGAGCCCGGGCATGATTCCAATGAAGCAAGATCTCCTTCAAGGGATCCTACCCTAGAAGGAGACCTCTAATAATGAGCTTCCAAGGAGAGCTCTACTCTGTCATGTTGTGATAATGATCCCTAGCCCTCCCTGAGGGAGCAAGGTAAAGTAATGACTTGCCAAGAAACTTTGGCTTGAGAGGCTTGTGTGTCCCAACCTATCAACAAAAAGTTTTTGATTAACCTCTTCAACTGATTGATGCAAGAACTTGAGAAACTCCAGCAAGAGGTGATGTACCACATAGTAGCCAAAAGCATATGGTTGGCTACAATAGCCTTGTATGGAAGTGAGAGTCATGTCAAGCTCCAATGGAGCTATTTCCTCCAGATGGATAGGAGGAGAGGAAAAATATATTGCCCTAGTGATAGATCCAAACCAACCTGACAATCCAAGTGTTGAATTGGTGGTCTTGGGGGTATCCATCTGAAGCCCAATAATTGGGCATGGGAGGACAACCACGTGAAACTGCCACTATCTTTTTCTAGTTAATCAATGCTCCCAATTCACAATAGAACACCTCAAGGGACAACTCGGACATATGCAAAAGCATGACCGAGTCATCAACACGTTCTCAACATCCAAAAGCTCATCTCCTTGAATAGGCAATTGTAATCCATAAAATCCAACCTCCTATGCAGTCAAATATCTACTCATCATAGAATATGAATAAGAAGAGGTCAAGAGGGATTCCATCTCATATTGACCATGTGAGCATTAAGCATTCCCCTCTTCCCACTACTAGCAACATGTGACTATGTGCACACCTATAGAAAGCTATCACCCCTTGAGTCCAAGCATTTGAAAATCCCATTTGGTGCACAGCGCCCTCAAGGAGGCCCCAATTAACTCTATCATAGGACTTCTCAAAGTCAAGAAGGAGCACCACAATATAGTCTCCTTAGAGATGAGCAAGGGCAGTCAGCTCCTAAAAAGGTGAAAATGTTGTCAAGGATTCTATGCTCCTTGAAAAACTCCATCTCCATCTCATGTATGATACTCTCAAGGAGCGGTTGAAATCTCAAACTCAGAGACTTTGCTAGAATTTTGTAGACTGAGTTGAAAATAGTAATGGGCCACCAATTCTAAATCTCATCAAAAGAGGACCCACAAGATAAAGCAAGCTCTCACTCATGCAATTTGGGATCTTTGTAGTGTGCAAAATGTGCTAGTATTCACTACATAAGTCTCAGCCAAGAGCCTCTCAATACTCCAAGAAGAAACATGGAGTCAGACCATCCTCCCTTGGTCATCTATCATGGGGGGTTCCCTTGGGAGGGTCACTACAATAAAAAAATTCCATCAGGTGAGCTCAATATTAGGGATAATTTTATTCTATATTTTCTCACATTTTCACATATAGAAGGGTGTTGAAAAAATGATATTGGAAAAAAATTATATAGACTGAATAAAAAAAGGGCCCCTTTTATAGGTGAAAAACTCATAGCTAAGGGGAAATCCTGCCTTGGTTCAAGCATTGCAATTGAGTCTCTATGCATGAATTAACGCATTTCTTGGGATGGATTTTGATGAAGTAGAATGTTCCATACAAGGGAGGCTTTTGAGGCATTAGAGAGTATTCTTACTTGACCTATAGAAGTCGTATGCAATACATGACAAAGTCAAGGTTTTTTGGTGGTGATGATAAGCAAGCAAAGGTAGACAATTGACCATGATCGCCAATTGGGGGGTTTGGTTTAGAGATTCTCATAGAAAAATGGACACATGGAATACAAACGTGTGAATAGATAATGAAAAGAAATAGCAAGCACAAAATATCTAAAATGACCTTAGTAATCTTTTATCCATTAACCTTAGTAATGCCATGATGAAGATTTATCCATTACTAGAAAAAGAGCCTTGCTATAAACCTTGCACCATAACTTGACATGAGCATACATCATGTTTAGGTTCAACAAATGAAACATTTCCATTCACATTAAATAGTCCTTGCTAGATTTTTAAGCTTGGACGACCTCTTCCATGCGGCATAGGATTTCCTATGGCCTCTCCTTTTGTGCTCCTTGGGAGCTGCACCATCACTTTCTTCAGTTCACAGACTCTCTCCTTACCTACACCAAATTTAATTTCTTGAGATTAAAGTTAGGGGTAATAAAAGGATGGCCTAGCCCAAGGAATCTACATGAAACTCACAAGAAACATATTCGCCTCCATTGTCACTGCGAAGTTTCTTGAGAGGACGACCAATTTGAAGTTTTGCACTTGCGAGACTTGGTCTTGTTGTAAAATTTGTGGATGATAGATGTATTGTTTTGAGTTATCCCCTCCTCTCTCCACTAACTGCACCTCAAAGACGTGTAGTTGCAAAAGTCACACATTACCCCTCCCTCCTTGGAGCGTGTATGTGACAATTCACAAAACAAATGTACCAGTTTATGTGAACCCAATCAAAAAAACGTAATCTTGATATCAATTTAAGTGTACCTAGCAAACCAAAGATAATTTTAATATAGATTTTGTTATTTTAAAAAAAAATTAAAGTATATTTGGTTTTGTTTTTTCAAAGGGCCTTTTTTAAGCTCAATGTTGATATTCTTTAAAAGAATTTGTAGGTTTGTATTTCTTTGAAGAGGTTTAGAAAAAGGAGAAGGCTCGTCTGTTCATGTGTCGACTTGAGGCTATTTTGCCTTGAGGATGTGCATGCAAATGAAGGGGTTGCTATCCACAATTTTGAGAGAGAGAGAGAGAGAGAGAGAGAGAGAGAGAGAGAGAGAGAGAGAGAGAGAGAGATTATCATCGACTTCATGGGGACTCCAACTCACAGGGGGCACCCTTGCCTTTCAAATTTCCAAGATATTATGGCTTTTTTGGCCTTATAGTGTATTTTTAAATGGGTAGCTAATATGTTTCTCCATATAAAATAGGCAAAATGTTTTGAAATGGGTAAAATGCATAGCAAAACATACCCTGACATTGGCATCCCAAATAGAAAGAGAGATTGCCAAGTTGACGGGCCTTTTAAGAGTTTTGGGGTATTTTATCTTTTTCAATTTTAGAAATTAAATCGTGTAACACCCTTAAAAAATCTATAAATTCTCTAGATTATGATGGACAAAGGTGCTTATTAAAAATCAACCCCAAAGAGAGAGAGAGAGAGAGAGAGAGAGAGAGAGAGAGAGAGAGAGAGAGGAAAATTTTTAACCCCCAAAATGATGCAGCAACGAGAAGGGGGAGAGAGAAAGAGAGAGAAAAATGTTTTAAAGTGTTGGAACAACCTACAGAGACGTTAGAGTTCTACAATCAACAATTCAATACATGTAGAGAGAGACACAGACACAGACACACACAAAGAGAGAGAGAGAGAGAGAGAGAGAGAGAGAGAGAGAGAGAGAGGAAAATTTTTAACCCCCAAAATGATGCAGCAACGAGAAGGGGGAGAGAGAAAGAGAGAGAAAAATGTTTTAAAGTGTTGGAACAACCTACAGAGACGTTAGAGTTCTACAATCAACAATTCAATACATGTAGAGAGAGACACACACACACACAAACAGAGAGAGAGAGAGAGAGAGAGAGAGAGAGAGAGAGAGAGAGAGAGAGAGAGAGAGAGAGAAGAAAAAGAATGTGACAAATTTTAATGCCATAGGAACAATCTCAAAATATCTATCTAGCAACTTATGTGAGAATAAAATTATTCCTGTTTGGTCTTTTGATTCTCTCTCTCTCTCTCTCTCTCTCTACTTGAGATGCAAACAACACATTTGATGCACCTTGAAGAGGAAATCAAGGAATGTAAATGCTCTCTTGTGGACTTGAATGCTTTGAAGGAGCGGATGAGCAAAGTAGAGCATGACCATGTATTGAAAGAGGAGAAATTTGACACCATGAGCCGGGATGTATGCGACATGAAAAATGTATGCACAAACAAGTCTTGGACTGATGTATGTGGTAGAAATGTGGTTGCTAATTCCTCAGGCATGCAAGATATGGCTCAAACAGAGAATGTTGAGAATGTGGATGTGGAAGAGTTGAAGGAATGGGAGCGACGTATTAAGAACATTGTTATTTGTGGAATTTCCAAAGAGAAGCTAGAGACACCTACTTCTATTGCCATTGTTATTGAAGATTTCTTCAAAACCCACTTTGGCATGTCCGGAGTTATGGTCTATGGAGCACATACAGTGGGGTAGCAAGAAGCTCCTCACGCGGGAGAATGGCCAATTGTATGCACCATGCCAAATGAGACCAAGCAAAAGATTATCCTTGATAATAGTTGAATCTATTTTAGGGATACAAAATGTTTTGTATGTGAAGATTGCACTATTAAGCAACAAAATATGCGTCGCAAGGCATATGAGGAAAAGAATAAGAAAAACAAGGAGACCTTTCATGAAGAAAATGTGCCCAAGAAGGAGGCAAGTCCCTCGAGCAAATAGGGATGCGTGACCTATGAGGCCGAGTTACAATTGAAATTATGCTTTTGAAATTGTAATGGATACCCATAAGATGTGGGGGTTGGCATTGATGAACTAACAAGAAAAGCTGATGTTGTACTTCTTGTTGAAACTTGGGAGCATGATACACAAAGGAATAACGGCTTGGAGAATTACAATGTACATTCATTGATGTGGTCAAAGAATCTTAAGCAACAAAGAGGACAAGGAGGGATAGAGTGTATGGTTAAGAAAGGATTGGAAGATTTTGTATCAATTGTGAAAGATGACAAGTACAAACGTTATGTATGGCTAAAAATTATGACACCAAAAAGAGCACCCATTTTTGTAGCCGGTTGCTACATTCCTCATCATCACTACAACATAACCCAAAGTTATCGACGCACTATATATCGACGGCCGTACCTTTCCACACGGATATCGACGTTCTTTTATCCCATCGATATACGCGTCGGAATAGCCGTCGATATGTGCGTGGAAATATGTATGGCAAGGCATGCTTTTCCACGCGTATATCGACGGACATTACCACTCGTATATCGACGCACATTTTGACGCTAAGAAATTGGGGAAAAAAAGGGGAACCCGCACGCAGGGGCCATTTTCGCTTTCAATGTGTACGCTCAGATCTTGGCCGCAACATGCTGCGCAGGTATTATGGAACTCTTCCCCCCCTCCAACCCCTCTCTCTCTCTCTACATCGTGTGTGTGTGTGTGTGTGTAGGAAAGAGATAGATAGAGAGAGAGAGAGAGCGGTGTGTGTGTGTGTGTAGGAGAGAGAGAGAGAGAGAGAGAGAGAGAGAGAGAGAGAGAGAGAGAGAGAGAGAGAGAGAGAGAGAGAGAGAATTAATGTATGCGTAGGAAATTAAAAATTAATGTGTGTGTAGGAGAGAGAGAGAGAGAGAGAGAGAGAGAGAGAGAGGGAGAGAATTAATGTATGAGTAGGAAATTAAAATTAAAGAAAGAGAAATTAAAGAGAGAAATGAAATGAAATGTTATATTAACGTCTTCAAAAGGCCAAAGTGACCTATGAGACCAGAACGTTACAATGTGGTGGATCTGATACAAAGTCAGAATAACAAGATGACAAAATGACAAAATAAAATATTATGGAATCGTAAACTGCTGGGTGTGGACTAAGCAGCTAAAACAGCTAACTGGGATAGGTAGATCATAGAAGATCTAGCATCTGTCAGGCTGGCGGACCTCATCAATCTCCTCCATGGTCAGTAGTCTGATCGGGCGTTGTGCATGTCGAGCCAAAGTGACTTGGATCCTCTGATGCAGCCTCTGTCGATGTTGTGTAGTCTGGCCTCAGCAGTCGTGGGTTTCTGGATCTCCCTAGCTCAGTCGCTCGTTCGATCAATAGAGAGATAGGGAAGTAGAGAGAGAGAGAGAGAGAGAGAGAGAGAGAGAGAGAGAGAGAGAGAGAGAGAGAGAGAGAGAGAGAGAGAGAGAGAGAGAGAGAGAGAGAGAGAGAGATGTTAGTGGCACACAACCCTAACAGGTATTCAATGCAGTAATCATACAGTTTATATGAATCAGGAACAGGAAACTGAATACTCACACACAATACTGCAAAGGAAATGAGAACAGAACATCATAGATAAGAGGGAAATAGATTGCCATCACATTATCTTCATCATCATCATTTAGTTACACAACAGGAAACAACAGTACTAGAGTAGGAGAGAGAGAACTGCATCGATAGGAATGCCCATAACTGCCCCTCATCCTAAGACACCACGAGACACATTCACAACTACCCAAAAATATAAGTACTAATGTCCACATATCCCTAAGGTTCAAAAGTTAAAGGTCTTTAGTTACAGTTCAAAATATAATATCCTGAATACCATGAATGCCCTGACAGATCAGGCACTAACACTTGGCACACCTGGTGGGCAATGTTTCTTAAACATTGTGAGAACCCATTCCTTGATCAAAAAATTCATCGACTAGCTGATCCTTGAATTCAGTTTGTTGTGAAACTGCTGTTGCAGTTAAAGTTTCCTTGTCAAGTGCTTCAACCTCTGCATCCACCTGAACTGTAACTGCCTCTTTAGTACTTTCAGTGTCCTGATAGAGTACCTCATCCACAATCACTTGCACTCGATCTCTTAAGTTGTGAATTCTTCCTGCAGCTTCTGTCTCCTCCTCTGCAACATCTTTAGGCTGTTCTGTAGCTGCACCTCTCCCTGCTGATTCAGTCATATGCTATTGAACTCCTTCTGCCACATCAGTTCCTGCAAACACTTCAGAATTTTTATTAACAAACACCTGCTCAGATTGTTGACCTCCTTGTTGCTGCAGCTGCATCTTCAGGTCCTCCAACTGTCCTTTCAGGTCAGTATACTGCTGCTTCAGTTCAGCATTCTGCTTCTCCATAAACAAGTTTTCCTCCTTCATCTCCTCCTCTGCAAACATCTGATATGGTTTACTCACCACATCATATATCCTTACCTTGATATGCTCCCATACTCCCTTCATGTATTCTCTCATTTCCACCTGCATATGCTCAACATCTACTGATGCCAAGTACCACCCATCCACATCTAATTCCTCTTCTGACATTTCCCTGATTCTCTCTTCAACTCTCTTACAAGCTGTCACCCTGTTCAAAAGAACTCTATTGCTACTCTCCAATGTAGCATTCAATGTATTCGTCTTAGTCATTTCACCCTGCAAAACAGTAAACCATTCATCCCTTGTTGAGCCAGCAGAGGAAGTGTTGAGCCAGCAGAGGATCACACCCACATTTTTGCTCACACCCATCATTTTGTAACCATTGATTGTAATAAATGTCTTTCCGACATTAATTTTGATTTGAGCCATTCATTAAGTAACGGGACTCAATTGAGTTTCCAGCTTGTAATCCCGAAGTAATTTCACATGTTGATGTAAATAATTAGAGATGTTCTCACCTCCAAGGCTGAGGTATATAAGCCAAAGTTTTGTAACCTAAAGAGGATTCAATTTAATCAAAGTGAGTTTTTGAGCGCCGTGACTGTGTTTGAGAGAGAGAGAGAGAGAGAGAGAGAGAGAGAGAGAGAGAGAGAGAGAGAGAGAGAGAGAGAGAGAGAGAGAGAGAGAGAGAGAGAGAGTCTTATCTTCTTGCTACGCGAGCTACGGGGCCGCCATTGGAGAAGCGACACCGCCATTGTGTTAGCAACGGTGAGAGCTACGCACAGATACCAAGAGTGCGCGCTATCGGCTTCTACGTGTGGTAAGTTCCTACGAGCTTCGGTGTGAGTTTTCTTCCAACTCGTGTGTCGGAATAGAGCGTGCAGCATATCTATAGAACCACAACGAAGAGAGCTACACATTAGTACCATCGGGGTCAAGTTTCGGTCACCTGTATTTTTCGGCCTGTCTTCATACGCGTTTACTGCACGGAGTGGTTATAGGTTGATTTTGCAGTTCAAGTCTTTAGGGTGTTGTTCTTACCTAGTGTATAGACTTCCCCTTGAGTTTGAGATTGATTCAATGATTCTAGATCCTGTTTCGTATAGCATTCGTTCGTAGTACGGATTTCAGTCACTTGCGTATTTTAGAACTTAGATTTGATTTCCTTAGTAGTGATTGTCATTAGAAGGTCGAGTAGGTGATTTGACACCCACCTAGTTGTTTCCATGCGCCTGCGGGTCAAGCTTCGTCCTCGTCTGACAAATTCTGTTGTTGGTTGAGTTCTCGCTATTTAGCTTCCGCTAGCGGTGTAACCGCCTTAACATCCCTCCATTCAACTAATCTAGCTAAAGTCTTATCCCTAGATGCCAGCATCTTCTTGTAAGAAGCCAACTCAGTTTTCATCACCTCCTGACTCTCAATCAACTGCTGAACCTGTTGTTGTAGCAAGAATTCCTCAGTTCTTCTCTTCTTGCTTTGCTCTACAGCTTCCTTTAGCTGCTCAATTTCTGTATGCATTCTGTTATTTTCCCTCTTAATTAAGGTAGAGTCCATCACCTGTTGCTCCGCATACTCTTTAACCATGCCAATAGCATTTTGCAATTCTTTGAAAGAAACATTAGTAAAATTTGGTTTGGTCACCCTTGGTTCCTCAGCTACAGAATCTCCAATGTTCATACCAGGTACCTCTGCTGATGTTTTGCCCTTCAATTTCTTCAACTTGAACCCTGTCTTCACTAACATTGGTGTTGTAGATTTATCACCTGTTTCCAAATCTCGTTCAGAAAATAGTTCACCAAACTCTTTGTCCAAAATCACTTTCACTATCTCCAAAGACTCCTTGCTAGAATAGCCAGCAACCATCATTTCTTGAACATCCTTTGTCATGTATAAGGTCTTTTGGTCCTCATGCAACTTCTGTCTTTTCTCTCTTCTCTGTGCAGAGCCCGAATCTACAGATAACTGCACCTCTCCTGGCAGAATTTTGCCCTGAAGGATATTCTGATATGTCACATACTGAAACATAGCAGCCAAATAAGGACCCACTTTTGTAGTTTTGTCCTTTCTCTTCTGCTTTGTATAAATTTCAAACTTCATCCTGTCAAAGATGATATTAGCCCATCCAACTTGCCTGCCATTTTCAGCTGCCATTAAAATACCATAATTCTCCCTGCTGATGTATTCTGATTTGACAAGCAAAAATAATCTTTCAAGCAACCATCTCACCTGCTGTAACCTTGCCTGATTCTTCATGCCAGACAGATGATAATAATGCCTGTCTCCTTGTGACTGCCCAAAGGCCTTTGTCATCTCCCTTTCTGTGGCTTTACCACATTCATCGTCCTCTTGTGTAAGTACATCAAACACTTGTGACACAAGCTCCTCAATAAGGTAATTGTCAGCAAAAATCTCTCCATCATTAGACTGCAATTGATTTAAGTAAACCTTTGCCATGTGACTCTGTCTCCATGCAATCCATGGGAGTCTTACAAAGTCCAGCAGCCCAATGTTCTTTAACCAGAGAGTGTTTTGCTCATTAAGGGGTAACTCATATCTGAAGTCAATGAAGGTATACTCTGAGCTGCCGTCTTCCTTGGAGGGTGGTGAAGTTTGAACAGGGGTATACATCTCCAAATCATCATCTTCACTACACTCATCAATTACCATCCTCTGTCTCCGAGTCTTGCGCACAGGTCTTTGCATCATAAAGGTCTCTTCATCTTCACCACGAGAGTCTGAATTAGCAGCGCCAGGAGTTCTGCGTGGAGTCGCCATGCTAGTGCATGAAAAAGAGTAACGCAAAGACTGAAAACTCTGCTCACTCACGTAATCGGCTCTCTTTAAAATGATGGCTTTAGTCACTGGCTCGCATGTGTGATAAATCAAAATCAAATTTACATCATGGCTTATATTCTCCTTTTGGGCTTCCAAATTTGGTCCAAAAAATGGCTTTAGTCTGAAGCAGTTTATAGGTTTGACTATGACTTTCCCTGACTCATCAGCCAAAATGAAAGTATTTGGACCCACTGCTCTAATGATCTGAAATGGCCCCACATATCTGAGTTTTAACTTGCCAGGCCTGTGTCCCAGTTTGCCGTTGTAGACCATTACCCAGTCACCTGCAGAAAAATTTTTAAATTTGATGTTCCTGTTAATCCAAGCCTGCCTTCTTTGCTGAATGATCTCTGCTGTATACATGCTTTGAATCCTGTCCTCTTCCAGTTTCAATAATGCCTCCTTCCTGCAGTTGACTGACTCTTCAGGGGACAACTTCTGTTGAACTGCCACCCTGAGACTTGGTACCAAGAATTCCATAGGCACCACTGCCTCCAATCCATAAACTAGCTTAAACGGTGTCATGCCTGTTGTTACCTTGAATGCAGTTCTAAAAGCCCAGAGTGCAGAATCCAATTTTTCATCCCAGTCTGTCCTATTTTGATTTACCAGCTTCCTGATTATCCTCACCAAAATTTTATTGGTGCTTTCTGCTTGTCCATTTGCTTGAGGGTAGTAAACAGTTGATTTCTTGTGTAAAATCATATGCAGTTCAGTCAGTTTACTAATTACTTTATTAATGAAGTGGCCTCCCTGATCAGAAACTAGCTCAATTGGACACCCAAACCTGTTCATAATGTTCCTATAGAGAAATTTGGCCACACTCCTGGCTGCATTGTCTCTCAAAGCTATTGCTTCAACCCACTTTGTGCAATAATCAGTTGCAACTAGAATATACCTGTTCTGTGTAAACCTGGCAGGTGGCTTGATAGGATCAACAAAATCCAGTCCCCACTTTTGGAATGGTTCCAAAGGATGTACAGGTTGCAAAGGCATCCTGTCCACATTCAATGGCCTACCCTCTCTTTGACATAATAAGCAGTTTTTACAAAATTCCTGAGCATCTTTTATCACAGTTGGCCACCAAAGTCCTGCTTGGAATATCTTCCTTGCTGTAACATCCCCTGAAAAATGACCTCCTGCATTACCTGCATGAGCTTCTGCAAGAACTTCTCTTTGTTCATATTCAGGAACACATCTCCTGATTACCTGATCAATTCCTCTCTTGTACAGCACCCCTGCAATGACTGTAAAGGGTTTACTTCTTAGTGCCAACCTCTTTCTATGATCTGATCTCATTGTTTCAGGTAGTGCCCCTTCAGTCAGAAACTGTAACATATCCTCATACCAGTCCCCTAACTGATCAGTCACCTGAATAAGAAAAAGCTCTGCATCAGACAGCTGGTCAGGTACCCCTCCAGGATCATCCTCTCCTGTCTCTAATCTGCTCAAGTAATCAGCCAACACATGAAGTCTTCCAGGAGTATGTATTACAACATAATCAAACTCCTGCAACAGCAGTATCCACCTGGCTAGCCTGCCTGAAAGGTGTGGTTTATTTACCAGGTAAATCAAGGCCTGGTGATCCACATGAAAAATTACCCTGTTTGCCAACAAATAATGCCTGAACTTTTGTAAAGCATACACCATTCCCAAGCACTCCCTTTCTGTCATTGTATAGTTCTTTTCTACAGGTGTTAATACCCGACTTGCATAATAAATGGGTATGAACCATCCTCTTCTAGTCTCTTGCATTAATGCTGCTCCCACTGCTACATGAGATGCATCTACAAAAATATGGAATGGTAGATGCCAGTCAGGAACAATCAGTACAGGTGCTACAGTCAGCATATTCTTCAAAATCTGAAATGCTTTGATTTGCTCCTCCTTCCATTCAAATACACTGTCCCTCTTTGTGAGCTTTGTCAAAGGTGTACACACATGAGATAAATATCTCAAAAACCTGCTGTGCCACTTAACCTGTCCCAAAAACCTTGCTAGTTGTTTAACTGTTTTGGGTGTTGGTGCCTTCCTAATAGCTTCTACTTTGCTAGGATCAATAGAGACTCCTTCCTCAGAGATAACATGCCCTAAGAGGACTCCTCTCTTAACTGCAAAAGCACACTTTGCTGGATTCAATGACAACCTGAACTCTCTGCACTTTTGAAAACACAGTCTCAGGTGCCCAAGGTGTTCCTGCTTCTTTCCAAAAACACTGAAATCATCTAGAAAAACCCTCATGAATGTTGTCAAAAACTCTGAAAATACATGTTGTACTGCTTTCTGAAATGTTGGTGGAGCATTCTTCAGGCCAAATTTCATCACATTGCTAGCATATACCCCCCATTCAGTCACAAAAGCAGTTTTATCCCTGTCTCCAAATGCCATTGCTATTTGGTTATACCCACTGAATCCATCCAAGAAGGTATAAATCTCATGTCCAGCTACTGCATCTAATAGGGTATCAAAGAAAGGCAAAGGGAATGGATCAGTCACTGTAGCAACATTGAGTTTCCTGTAGTCTACACATACCATGATCTTTCCATTCTTCTTTGGAACTACAACAATTGGTGACAACCAAGTAACTTCTTCCACAGGATAAATAAAACCAACCGCTAAAAGCTTATCAATCTCTTCTTTCACCTGCTTGGCATAATTTGGATTCATCTTGTACCTTTGTTGTACAACAGGAACTGCATCAGCTTTCAGGTTAATTTTGTGTTGACAAAAGCTAGCATCAACTCCCTTCATATCTGTATATTTCCATGCAAAAATGTCTTTAAATTCTAACAATAACTCCTTCAGTTTCAGTTTAAATTCTTCATCAATATCTGCTGATACTTTCACTGTTTGTGGTTCTTCCTGAGTGTTCACGTTCAGTTCTTGCAGGTCATCCTGAGTCACTCTAGCAGTTCTTGCCATTTGATGTTCAAATGCTCTTTCTGCTTGCTTAACTGCTTCAATAGCTTCCTCTTATTCTCTCTTCTCAATCTTCAGGTTCTTCAGCAAGTCATTGCCCATCTTGTTGTTTGATTGTTTACTTCCCTGAGCAATCAATAATTCCTAAGGTACTGATTGTTCTCCAGCATCCTCTGACTATAGTACATACCTATTTTCTATCTTCTGCACATCCACCTCAAATATAGGTACTACTGATGAATTATTTCTAAGAAATTCCTCTTCAGCATCTTCTCCAATCTCTTCTACCATATTTAGTCCTTCTGCATGTAAGGCCCTGAATCCTGGTGGTATCACCTTCTTTGCATCCATTTGCATTTTTAGTTTCTTCTTTCCTCTTTTAATTACAATAGCATCTGCTCCCCATAACTGCTTTACCCTTGCTGCTCTCAACCAGGGTCTACCCAACATCATTGGGTATGAACAAGTTGACTCCTCCAACCTGAGAACTACAAAGTTAGCCACAAATTGTAGTCCTCCAACTGAAATTAACAAATTTCTGAGAATTCCCAAAGGTTGAACCCTCCTTTGGTCTGCCATCTTCACCTGAAAAGGTGCTGGATCCCATTCCCTGAGATTTAATCTTTTGTATGTAGACTCTGGTAGAATATTAACTCCTGACCCACCATCCAAAAAAAATCATGGGACAAAAACTTTTCCACTAGATACCCCAACAAATGGTACTTTGTAATCCACATCCATTGGTAGGACTTCACATGCGTCTCCAGCAATGTTTTCTTCAGTATCCCTGCTTATTGCATGATTACCATTTACTTCATTTATTAATCTTTTCAACAACTATTGGGAGAATGCAAGTACCAACCTCAACATCTGCTTTACAGTAAATGTTATTGGAGCTGATAACAAAGCTTCATAGAATTCATCACTACTACCTTGCTCTTTCAGGACAGACTTTTCTTTTCCCAATTTATCTTTCCCATGATTACCCAAAGGGTTTGCAGCAAACTCCCAGTCATATGTGAATACATTCCCATCTTGAGATTCTTGTACTTTCTTAAGTGCTTCAGTTCGAACTTCTTTCTGCTCCTTCCAGTTAACAGCGCCCTTGTCTGCCTTCTCCTGAACAACCTCTATTACTGGCTTTGCTTTTGATCTTGTTACTACCATGACATCAGTGCACTCCCTGCTTTCAGGGATATCCCCAATTTGGATACAGACTGCACAGTCACAATTGCAATGCTTACTCATGCCCTGAGTATACTGACATTCTTGAACTTTGTCGATAGGTTTCTGCTCATCCTGACAAAATGGCACTCTGTCCTGAATCCATGCTTCCTCAACCCATTCTTCATCAATCCATTCTTCCAATACCACCAAGCTAGCCTCACCTGGAGGTCTCTGTTGCTGCTGGGTTGGAAGTTGTTGATTCTGCCCCTAAGGCCTATTGTTATTGTTATTGTTATTATTGTATCTAATGATAGGAATACCTCTATCATTTCTGTGTTTACACCACAGTTCACAATCAGGACCTTGTTTATGCCCTGCTGCTCCACAGTAATTACATTGTAACTACTGCATGTTATTTTGACCTCTATTCTAAAATCCCCAATTATTTTGATTCTGAAACCTTCTTGGAGGTGCAGGTCCCTGATATCTCCTCTTAGCAGCTTGTGGAGCTACCACATTTGCAGGTGCCTCCCTCATCTTCTGAGCAATATACTCAGGTCTTCTTCCCCTAAAATCTGGATTATAATAACAATTATCATATTCATGGCCAAATCGTTGACAAACTTGACAGTAAGGTTTTTCTGACATTGCAAACTGGTTCATTCCCATTGTTTGCAGTTTCTCCTGAACAATTTTGTTAACTGCATTTGCAGTTAGTACATCCTTTCCCTGCTTCTTTTCAGTCTTTTGCTTATCCTTTTCCCTCTTTTTCTTTTTCTTTTCTTTCTTCTTCTTCTTCTTCTTCTTTGTTTTCTTCTTTTCTGCCCAATCGTCGTCTTCAGAATCAGTTTCCTCGTCAGTATCCTGATCTGAATCTTCAGGATCTGACCCTGACTCTTCTGCTTTTGACTCTGAATCTTCAGCCTTTTTCTTTTTCTTATTTTTTAGTTCTGCTTTTCCTCCATATCTTCTTTCAACTCTGGCAGCTGCTTCCACCAATTCAGTGAAATCTTGTGCATTTGCTAGTGGGGGTCTCCCTGCAACTGCACTCCTGAACTGCTTTTTCAGTCCCTTACAAAAATAATCTCCCAACTGCTCCATTGAAGGTTTCTGGGCTGCTTCCAACCTGTTATTCAAATTCCTAAACTTCTGTGCATAATCTTCCACCATCAAATCTTCTTGCTTCAGTCTTCTCAATTTCTTCAAAATGTCTTCAGGTGTCTTGTCCTCCCTGAACCTTAAAAGAAATCTCAACTTCAACTCATTATAATCAGCAAAAGCTCCCCTGCCATACTGAATGAACCAATCCATGGCCTTGCCTTGCAGTGTTGCTGCAAAGTGCTCTTTTTTAACTGCATCCGGATGTAGTGCCTGATATCCACTTGCAGACCACCTTGTTTGAAACTGACCAACGTGGCTGTCAGCATCTTGGGTTTTTTTCCCGTTGAACTTAGCCGCGCCCACTCTGGGATTTGGTGCAGCCATTGGAGGTACTAGAAGTGTTCTAGGTACTCTTACCGGGAGTGGATTAAAAGGTAAAGTACCTGTCCCTGCAGGTACAAATTGCAACTGTCTTCTTGACCTTAAGATTGTTTGAGTGAGTAATGCATTGACCAATTGTCCCAAAAGTGAGTCTGATGTGGGAGGAGTTGCTTGTTGGCCTTCTTGGTTTGCAGGTGGGGTTTCCTGCAGCCTGTTTTCAGGATCATGCAGTTCAGTCCCCTCCCCAACAATTTCTGTCCCTGCAGCAAATTCCCCTACTGGTTCTTCTTGGTCATCATTACCTGACTCTCCTCCTTGTCTTCCTCTGGCATAGAACTCCCTTCTTAATCTAAGCCTTGTTCCATATGAATGTTGTGGTACATTGGACCCTTGCCCTGATCCACTCATGCATTGTTTCTTCTCCTATGTCTCGTCAGACGCTTCCCACGGGGTTTCCCAATTCGAAAATGCTCGCAAGTGGTCGATGGCAACCAGCAGTTCAGTTCCCTGCTGCATTCCTTACGCCCATATGGTTCAGGCGAAATTCGAACCGAAAGCAGGATCGCCAAATGTTAGGGGCACACAGCCCTAACAGGTATTCAATCCAATAATCATACAGTTTATATGAATCAAGAATAGGAAACTGAATACTCACACACAATACTGCAAAGGAAATGAGTACAGAATATCATAGATAAGAGGGAAATAGATTTCCATCACATTATCTTCATCATCATCATTCAGTTACACAACAGGAAACAGCAGTACTAGAGCAGGAGAGAGAGAACTGCATCGACAGGAATGCCCATAACTGCCCCTCGTCCTAAGACACCACGAGACACATTCACAACTACCCAAAAATATAAGTACTAATGTCCACATATCCCTAAGGTTCAAAAGTTAAAGGTCTTTAGTTACAGTTCAAAATATAATATCCTGAATACCATGATGCCCTGACAGATCAGGCACTAACAAGAGAGAGAGAGAGAGAGAGAGAGAGAGAGAGAGAGAGAGAGAGAGAGAGAGAGAGAGAGAGAGAGATATAGGAAAAGAGAGAGAGAGAGAAAGAGAGAGGGAATAGAGAGAGAGAGAGAGAGAGAGAGAGAGAGAGAGAGAGAGAGAGAGAGAGAGAGAGAGAGAGAGAGAGAGAGAGAGATAGGGAAGTGGAGAGCGAGACAGAGAGAGATAGGGAAATAGGGAAATAGAGAGAGAAAGAGAGATAGCGAGAGCGAGATCGAGAGAGAGAGAGAGAAAGGGACATAGCGAGAGAGAGATCGAGAGAGAAAGAACGAGAGATAGGGTACGTAGATAGAGAGAGAGAAATAAAGAGATAGAGAGTGATATATATATAGAGAGAGAATTAACTAGAGATAGCTACAGAGGTAGAGAGAGAGAGATAGATAGTAGATAGAGAAAGAGTTAGGTTGGCTGACCAATTGTGTGAAAAGGACAGAAACTCTCTCTATCTCTCTCTCTCTCTCTCCCTCTAGAGGAAACTATGGAACTAAAAGAGGCAAAGGGGTTTTGGTCACTACATGCATTGCCATGTACACCTGGGACTGCACGTATGTGTCTACCCATATAGGATTTGACCAATAAAGACGAGATTTTGACCCGGTGGTCCTGATCTCTGTACACCTCTGGACCGAGGTGTATGGAGATTGGGCAAGACTAGAGAATGCGAGGTAGTTTACATTGTGAGGAGTATATATATTAAAACAACATTCATAATCATCGTAGATGGCAACGTCATCAACTAACATGGAGGAAAAGATTGCATGCTCGTGCACGCTCTGCAAGTATCAAATCCTGCGTAAGCGTAGGATATGTAATGAGCATGTGCACAAGTACGGAGAGTTAGCTAGAGAAACCGTACAGAATCTATGATACGACTCCTACGGAACGGGCATTGATTTTCGCGACATAGCACCTACATCTCTGAGAGGGAGAAAAAGGATTATGCATGAAGGTCCGACCAATATAGAGCCAAGGATGGAAGCAGAAAAGGGCTTACAGACAGAAGACGATGGCATGGAGGAGATGCTGGATGCCTTCTTCCAGACAAGCGAGGAGAACGCTAACGAAACAGCACCAGAAGCCGTGCGCCTATCTCCTGAAGACATGTTCAGGAAGTTGGCACGTCAACCAATCTATGAAGGCACCAAATATCTGTGCTTCATACTTGTCTGGCGTTTTTGAATCTTCAGTCAGTGTACGGGTGGTCAGATGCAAGCGTCACTGCTTTGTTTAGGTACGTAATTTACAAAAGAGATTTTTCGATTGCAACGGTGACGTGCTTGGAGAGCTTTTTAATTTAATGTGGATTAAACAGGTTGTTGCGGGAGCAACTTCTCCCGACTGGCAATGAAATGCCCCCCTCCAGGCCAGACGCAAAGCAACTATTGACCTCACTTGGCTTGGACTACAACAAGATTCATGTATGTCCAAATGATTGAATTCTTTTTCACAATGAATTCGCAGATTGTCTGTCGTGTCCTAAGTGCAGAGCAATGTGCTACAAACAAGATGCAGTTGGCGAGACAGTGCCAGCTAAAGTGTTGCGGAATTTCTCTATTATTCCTAGGATAAAAAGCATGTTTTGTTGTGGTTCCATTGCAAAGTTGATGCGGTGGCATTCTACGAATAGATCCACTGACGCAACATTTAGGGTGCCCAGTGATTCAAAGGCCTGGAGGCACATTGAAGATACCTGGCCACATTTTAAGAGTGAACCATGCAATTTGCGTTTGGGCATTGCAATGGATGGAGTCAATCCATTTGGCTTGAGAAGCTCGTCATGGAGCACTTGGCCTGTGTGCCTTATCAATTACAACCTCCCGCCGTGGCTTGCCATCAAGAAGGGTCATTTGATATTAAGCTTGATTGTACCTGGTACGTTCAAGGCAAAAAACATGGATGTTTATCTAGCTCCACTAGTTGATGAGCTCCAAGAGTTATGTCATGGGATTGACATAGCAGATGCGGTTGAACCAGTAGGACAACAACATACAAGGATCCATGGACTTCTTATGTGGACTATGCATGATTGGTCAGGATACGGAGAAGCTTCTGGTAATGGTTCTTGATTTACAAAATTCTCGCTATTCGCAAGCACTTTGCCTTGGCCTGATTCATGCTTTAATATATGCAGGGCTAACAACTTCGGGATACAATGCATGTCCAATTTGCGGGTAGTCTTTGGATGTGCGCTATTCTGCCTCTCTTCGAAAGACAATTTATCAAGGCCACCACCGTTATCTTCCAGATGGCCATCACTTGCGCGAAGGTCAGCTTGGTCACGTTGAATGCCGTCCTATGCATGTACAAGAGTGGCGTCGCCGATGGGAGCAACATGAGGGGAAACCTGTTCCAGGAATGAAACGTTTGTCCATTCTCCGTACGTTGCCATACTGGGGTGATCTACTAATTAACCGTTTGCTAGATCCAATGCATATATTCAAGAATGTGGGAGAGCTCCTCTGGAAGACAATCATGGGAATGAAAGACAATCGAGCTTCACGAGATGATTTGCAGTTAGTTGGAAAGATGCCAGAGCTGTGGCCTTTCACCAATGCAGCTGGCCAAACAAAACTTCCAAGAGTGCCATGGGTATTGCTAAAAAGCGAAGAGCGACAAATTAAAAGGGTGATTTCAGAGTTCAGGACGCCAACAGGATATATGCGATGTCTCAAGACAGCATTCACCTGTGACGATCAATTGTCAGGACTGAAATCGCACGACTGGCATAAGTTCTTGCAATTCATTCTTCCAATTGCGATCAAGGGGTGTTTAGCGGAGGAAGTGCGGACCTGTATATATAAGATTTCAGAGCTAGTGCGGTGGATCTCTTCCAAGGAGATACGGGAGGAATCTATTGTAGTCGCAAGGGCTAACTCCATTGAGGGAGTTTGCATGATTGAGAAGTATCTACCCACGAGCTGCCTAACTATCCAAATGCACTTGCTCGTCCATGTAGTAGATGAGGTTGCAGTGGCAGGTACAGTCCACAGCCGTTGGGTGTTCTTTCTACAGCGGTTCATGAAAACACTTAAGGGTTTTGTTCGCCAAAAAGCGGGTCCAGAGGGGAGCATGGCAGAAGGATGGCTGGTGCAAGAGTCTCTTGTCTTGACGACCGAATTTCTATCCGTTTCTGACCCAGAAATGCCTCGACTGTGGAGCGATGAGGAGGATGCAAGACTAATGGGAGAGGAGCCGCAAGGGCAAGGGGTGCCGAAGAAAATGAACGATGCCATGTGAGAAAAGTTCATGAAGTTCTGTATACTAAATTCAGCGCCGATGCAAAAATGTCTTGAAAGGTACGAAGAACAAAGATATAAGTCGTTCTTTTGTAGGTTTCTCCATCTCTGGGCATCTGGCAATGTATTGTTTCATTTGAGTTGCACAATCCCTAACAGACTCACCATGTTTCTGTTTAAAGTTGTAGACTTGAGCTACCGTATTATGTTTGATCCCTGTTTTGGAACAAGCAGCTACAAATCCTTGAGTTAATGTGTTCAAGTCCATGATTGACCTTGGTGGAATGTTTTGGAACCATGTCAATGCTTTTCCTTCTAATGTCATTCCAAACCCCTAGATTTGAGTATGGAAATCGAATATACGCTCTGCTCTTAGCACTTACTTAAAGCTTGCTAAGTGGTCGTATGGATCCCCTGATCCACTGTATTTTCTGACCTATTTTTGAAAATCAGCTGGTCTGACGCGTCTGTTTGGTTCAACTCCCAGTCTTCTGAGAGTTGGTCCTGTTGCGAGTCCTTCAAACTAGTTTGTTGGAAATAGTGACTCATGTAGCCCTGGGCTGGCCTTAGTGTCACCCGGTTTTCTACGTGATGAGGTGGTTTCTGGTTTCTTCACATTACTCTTAGATGATCTCTCACGATGTTCATCCCTGGGAATTATTTCTGGTCCTTGCCCCAATATCCAATCCCGTACGGAATACCCTTGGTATTTTGTTTGTTCTACCTCCTCAGGAGTCATCATAAAAAAGTTGTTGTTATAACAATCCCTAAACACGTAGGTTAGTAGGTCCGCTGATCCCTTATCTTTGATCTTGAAGATGTAGATGATCTTCATGGCCGTTAATTATCTTGGTTTGGCATGAGAAGTCCACAGAAGATTTTTAATGTTTCTATCTTCCCAACAATAGACTTCGATTCGAGGATTATCCGTACTAAGCTGTTTCAAAAGCTTCAAGTCTATTTGATCATATCCCTCGAATTCTAAAGTTGGTGGTCCTTCTTTTGTTGACATATCTGGGATTATGGTGTTTACTTCTAACCCCCATTTGTCTATCACGTCAGGGTTTTTGACTTGTAAATACTGAGTTCCGTTTTGACCCTGTACATTTTTCCTTGTTTGTTTGCCCTAACCTCTTCTTCGAACTCAATACCATGGTCATCAATGCGAATAGCATACTCCTTGTTAGGGTCCAAGTAAATCTGGGCTCCATGATGGTTAGTCTTGTAAAAAGATAATATATGCTTATAGCGCACTGTCGTTCCGGTTTCCGAGTGAGTCCGGAAGAAAGACATTCCGGATGTTGAATCTGAGAAAGTGTCTGAGACTTCTTCAGGAATTGTGTACAAGGAATTGCCTTGATTCACGCTTTCTTCGGTAGATACTCTACTGGAGGTTTCTTCGAGTATGCCCTGATTTCCTAGTACACGACCAGATCTAAGGTCCATATAGACTTATGAGGCCCTAGATAGACTACTCACCTTTGGATTGACTTGTCGTCAATTTCCACTTGATTCAATTGCAACTTTCTGTCAAGCCACTGATTCCTTGTTTGCAACCTGATTCTTGTACAAATTTGATCAAGTTAGCTATTTTTCTATAAATACAGTAGAGTTTTTGCTAAGTCTCGTAATTCATCTCTGTGTATCACTTCCAATCAAGCTATGAGAGTCAAAATTTGACTTTGAAATTCGACTTTAGCAAAAAATCAAAGGTTTGATCTCTAACCTGAAAACTAAGTGTACATGTATCAATTTTAATCCGATTGAACCCAAAATTGCCCTGTGGCTTTATATTATGTTGGTATATCACTGTATAAGTTCAAAATTCAAAATTGATGTCTCTGGATAGCAGAAGTAAATAATCGCGATTATTTACTTTTGTCAAATTTTTGCACTTTTTTGAGTGGTTTGGCAAGTATACAACTTGTTAAAGTCTTGGACAAGTTTCAACAAGTTTGGACAAAATCTGATCAAGTGTATCAACTGTTTAAGTCTCACTTTTGGGATCCAAATTTCACCAAAATGGATTTGTGAGGTCTACTTGATGTGCTTGACCTTGTGGCATACTCAAATTTGCAAAATCATCAAGTTTTGAAGCAGATGTAAATAATCGCGATTATTTACTCCATCTATAATTTTGCAAATTTTTGCTCCAACTTTGACACAAATCTGTTAAGAATCTTTACTTAAGGTCACTAGCCAAGTTTCATAAAGTTTGAATAATGTTTTGGTCAAATGGTCATCAATTATCTGTCTGCAGACTAACTTTGCAATTTTAGTCACAATTTTCAATCCAGTGATCCAAATCTTACCAAATTTGGTTTGTGGGCTTATTACAACATAGTAAAACTAGCGGTATGCTGACTTGGTCAAAAAGTTGAAAATTAGGGCAGATGTAAATAATCGGATGATTTACATTTGACAAATTTTTGCAAATTTTTGGTCAATTGAGCATGTACACATGTTTATCACATCAAGATAAGCCTATGAATCAAGTTTCAACAAGTTTGGATAAATTTTTTCCCAATTTATACTCAAGATTCAAAAAGTCAATACAAACTTTAGTTTTTACCGAGTTTTTTGTCTGTTTAGTGATCCAAATCTCTTGGGCCTTTACAAAAGTTGTTTGTACACATGCAATGAGTCAATGGTATGAACCTTGGTCAATTTAGAGTAGAAAGTTAATAATCGTGATTATTTACTTTAGGCTTGAAATGAACACTTTTTTGCAATTTTTTCAAAGACAGTCTTTTTATGAGCTATTTTAAGCCTATGAATCAAGTCAAAACTTAATTTGGCCTAAAATGTCAAGAAAAAGTAAATAATGTGAGTTTTAGCCAACTCTTGAAATTTTTACCTCGAAGTGTCTTTGAGCTTATCACTGGTTCAGACAAAACTCTTAGGCTTACTCTCCAGTCGGATTGAGTGGATTCAAGTCTTTTCAAGCTATTTCTAGCCATAGACCTGAAATTCTGCAACTTCCAATAACAAGTAACACTTGATTCTTCTAGAGAGAGAAATGTTCTGAAATCCACCTCGGATCCTACTTACCCTACTCCTAGATTCTCATGCAATGGGGTTGTGGAAAGTGTCCATAAACACTCGTTTTCTTGTGTTTTATGTTTTTTAGAGCCTTGATCTTAAGACTTGTCTCGCCTTTCAATCATTCTCCAAATCCTAATCTAAATCTACAATCCTAAAGGTACTTAGCAAGTACGACTACTTCCAAGCTACCTCTACACAGCAAAAGACGACGATCTTAAGCTATGCAATTTCTAAAAGAAAGTTTTGAACTCTAGGCGAACTTAGAGGAAGTTAAAGGACAACGACACAAGATGCTCGTGTTTTTCCCTAGTTTAGGTCTTTTCGTTCCCTGGCAGTGGTGCCAAATGTGGGATGCATATCTAACCTCACCATCCTGTCTTATTGCAGCATTAGCGAGAATCACGATTAATTTGTCAAACCATGGGACGAAGCTGACTCGACTAGTGCCTAGAGGCTACAAGTGGTTGTCAATCTCTCAGAAAACAACTAACAACTCGCATCTAACTCAAGTTACACTCAAGTGACTGAAATCACCAAAAGCCAATCGCTCATCGACAAGCAAATCACATCCATTACAACATCAAATGACATCCAAACGTAATGAAACTTCTAGGACGATTTTATAAGGCCTAAGCATCCATGCTTATGGTCTCAAACCCCACTTTAGGTCAAGTTCCAAAATCGCGATTATTAACAACAATGTATTTTTGACCTAGTCCTTTTCGACCCAGAATGCATCTAAATGCTTAGCAATGATGCCCCAATACACCACCTATGCTAAGTTTTTGATTTAAAAGTGTAAATTCCTAGTTATGATGATATTAGGCCGCGGTTCTTCGGCGACACCAAAAGCTACTAAATACTGTGAATGGCTTACGTCAATGCGTAGAGCTCTTACATGTGGTTGCAATGCAGCAAATACAATCACAATGTGAAATCCGGAGAGGGAGTAGGAAGCACGAGAAGGAGAGAAGTGAGCGGCGTTAGCTCACACTGTGTATTTCGTATCCAAAAACTTATAAAAATTGGCTTTTATACCTTAGCCAAGGTTTTTGGGTGGTCAAAGCTAATAATCTGGAGTTCTACCAAAGTTGGGTGATGTCTGGCTGATACAATCTGGAAGCTTGTAGCCCCGGCTCATTAATTACAAAGTTTATCCGAGAAAATAGGACTTACAATATTTTCGATTTATCAAAATAATAAATGTTTTACAAAGAGAACTCCAAAAATGGTGTCCGTGTTAGCTTGCTGCTAACACCATCTCTCGATGCATGGCAGACCTGCAGTTCCTCCGTTATTTGTAAGGAACACCCTAGCTAACTAAGTGTGTGTGTGTGTGTGTGTGCGTGTGCATGCACGTTTTTGCCCTAGCTAACTAAGTGTGTGTGTGTGTGTGTGTGTGTGTGTGCGTGCACATTTTTGCCTGTGTGTGAGAAAAGAGAGCGAGGGAGAGAGAGAAGGGAGAGTTGATGTCAACCTATGATTACAACATAATATTGTAGCTCGTCGCTCCAAGAGAATGGCCTCACAGGCTTGATCCCCCCTCTACTCACCCGTCTTCCGAACCACTAGATCTTGTGAGTACATATCAAACCTGTCACGCCACCTTATAATTGTGTTTAAACTTTGTTGACCTCATGTGACTATGCAATGTGAAAGCACTTGGCCAATGATGATTTGTTTGGCCCTATTCCTACAGAGTTCTCTGAGAGGTTCTCTCTCTCTCTCTCTCTCTCTCTCTCTCTCTCTCTCTCTAACTAAATTCTCACATAGTCATTACTTTTTGTTTGCAGCTTCACGTCGAGGAACAGGATTTTGCGGAGCTGTCCTCCATAAGTTGTACTATAACTGAAGCACCTTTTGGTGTTCACATCTTCCCTTTTAAGCATCATCTCCCTTCCGTCTTTACAATGTTTGTGTCTATTCTTAATCGAAAGGGCATACTCTGCTTCAATGCAAACAAAAATATCTATGTTTCATGGACTATTCACAATATTTTTTCTTTGACGAATTGGCGATGCAGTTTAAGAGACGGCCCTAACTTGATGCACGGATAGGCGAGCGCTCGCCTTTTTCTCAACCTCTTTATTAAAAAGTATACATGGCAAAACATACCTCTTTACTTTGAGATCTTATCAAATCGTTCCTACAACTTTTTAAATTCTCATCTTATCAAGACTTATGAGAGAGAGAGAGAGAGAGAGAGAGAGAGAGAGAGAGAGAGAGAGAGAGAGAGAGAGAGAGAGAGAGAGAGAGAGAGAGAGAGAGAGATTTTATTATTGTCCTCGAAGGTCAAATATGACCTATGGGACCAAAGTTATATGTGATGTAGTATCAGTATGGCTGATGTGTGACTCTTGATGCTCCAAAATTGTGGTGATGAGAGTCGCAATGGAGATCCCACACTTTGGCTGGGAGAGGAAAGTATGTAGGTCTAAGTTATGGCTGAAAATGCGAGAGAAGCAAGTTTGGATGTGACCAAAAGCTGAGTACTCTAGTAGTGTGTGGTACTCAAACTCTTGAACTTGCAGTGAGCATAATGTGCACAATCGATTTGACTCTTCTCCATTGCCCCAACACCCTATCTCACATCGAAGGAAATGGGAGCTAAGCCGAATGGCTGCGATAGTGTGTATTGCCGACAAGGGGATAGGCTCAAGCATGTAACTGTGAGTACGGTTTCCTCTTTCAGCGAAGAACATGGTTTTGTAGTTGGGGGCAATATGGGTGTTGTAATGTATAAAGCGTGACCCACCGGATTTCTCCCAAGCCGTAATACATTGGCGTTGTAGAAAAGCTTCATTCACTTGGGAGTCAATTGAAGCAGCATGTACCAGGTGTAATGCATCCCATCTCCCAAACCACTTCTTTATGTCTTTCATCCATCCCGTGCTCAAGATCTTGCTTTTATGCGTCTTTTGAACTTTTTTGCTTGCTTCTCATGCAATTGTAGGAAGTCAATGTGAGGCGTTTTGACGCATCTTTATCATGTACTCCACAACCCTTTCCATGCCCATAACCTCAATTGGAAGACATCTCGACTCAAGAAGTACGAGCATATATGGTGTTTGTGTCATCACTTGGAGAAAGTTTGTGGGAAAACACTTTTGGACATTCTCAAACTCTTTCCAAGTAGACTTTGAGATGCTCCCGCCCCACACTTCAACTCCATAAAGAAGAACCGGTGTCATCAATGCATCAAAAAGATACTACTTGAGAACCCAACACTTGATGTTTCCCGCTTTACACGTGTTCTCAAATTCATAATATGCTCTCTTTCCCGCTTCCAAACGACGCATAGCACATTCATGCCACTTTTGATTGGACGGAACCTCAAGGCCAAGGTACTTAAAGCTCTCAACAACTCCAAGTGTCTCATTGTTGTATACAATGCATGGCTTCTCCTTATGGCTGGTTTTCAAAATCATAACCTTTGTCTTGGATTCGTTCACAATCAGCCCACTATGCAAGCAAAAGTTCTCAAGGACAACCATAAGCTTTTGTGCATCTTCTAAAGTGTGTGCTAGAAGCACTACATCATCCACATACAACAAAAGCAAGATTACCGCATTGCAAATAGTGACCTCTTCAATGCCTTCTTCTTGCATAAAGACGAGTACCATTTGTTTCAATTGATCGATGCATAGACCCAAGAGAGTTGGTGACAATGAACATCCTTGTTTAACCCCAATAGTGCTTTTAAAAATTTCTAAAATTTCTCTTCCCATGCGCAATTAATCACCTTCTCATAGATTCGAGAACCCGCAAGCATAAACTCAATTGGCACTTGGAGTTCTTCCATCCTTCTCCAAAAATTGTTACGTGGAATCATATCAAAGGCTTTCTTAAAGTCCACAAACAACAATACAATCGCTTGCCTTTCAACTGACTTTCCTCCATGAGAACACGAAGAGTGACAAGATGATCAATGGTGCTATGGCATTGACCAAAACCCTTTGCACACTTGTCATTATCTTTAGCTCAATCACTCAATTTCATCTCCATTATGCACCCAAACAACTTTCCCATAAGAGACCCAATCATTATAGTCCTGTAGTTGTTTACATTCTTTACATCCCCTCCTTTATGCAAAGGCTTAACCCAATTAGTACTCCAATCATAAGGCATACCATGTTGAAGTGCAAGTTGAACATATCACACATCCACTCATGTGTAAAATCTCTCGTCCATTTGATCATCTCCAGCTTGATACCTTGAAGATCTCCCGCTTTGTGAGTGGCCAACTTTTCAAGCCCACCGCATACATCCTCAATAGTAAAAAAAGGAAGTTATACATGGGAGTGAACCATAAAATGACATTTTTTCAACATTTGCTTGCTCATATAATTGCCTACAATGTGTGTACATATCCACAAGACTCAAATTACCAAAATTCTCAAACCGCTTGCCCCTCAAGTTTCTCCAAAATCTTCCACATGTTAATGCCTTTTCTTGGACTTGAAAACGTTATTGCTTTACTTCCCATCTTCTTCTCTTCTTTTGAATCAATGACTTATATGTATGCAAATGACTTTGATAGTTGTCTTTGTCCATAGCTGCATCAAGCTTTATCAAGGACTTTCGAACATCTTGACATTATTTATCAAACCACCTTTTGCGTGATCTATCTTTGTTGATACCATGGAGATGCTTTATAGCAAAGCATTCTTTGGCACAAGAACAAATAACTTTCTTGAAAGCTTCCCATCTAGTTTCCAATGGTACATCATATTGATGCTTCTTTATCCATAAATTTTGCTCAACCATTTGAATGTACATTGGTGCCCATTTGAAATCCATACATAGTGATAATTTCTCTTTCCTTTGGCTGAGATTATCATGCTTAGTTGCTTCTCCACATGAAAGGTCAATACATAAGGTGCGATGGTCAGATTCCGGGATCCATTGGCCAAACATAAAACTCTTATGCGATACATGATGGCTTCGAAGAGTAGCATAGTCAATCACACTATCCCCATTATGTCTCCTACATTTAAATCCATTGGTTCCACTCCACAAAGATACACCATTGGCAATGAGCATACCCGTGCTATTACACATGTGTAAAAGTAACTTTCTATAGTGATCCGGCTCTTTCTCATCTATAGTAACGATCATACAAGTAAACTTCATCCAACTCCCTTGAAATGTATGGCATATGAAATTGTTGAGTATCATGTTGCAATGTTTTTGTGCGAGCATTCATATCCCCAAATACAATAACATCACCTTCACCTTTGAAATAAGCAATGTCCTCTTCTAAATTTAAAAAATGGCTGATCTTTATCCATGCAAGCATAAAAGGGAGAATCATGCACTACAAAAAAAAATGGGACCTTCGACGCAGGTTTCGACGCATCCCGTCGAAAAAACCGTCGATATACGCGTCTCTACAAAAACATCGCTATATGCGTCGATATACGCATCAAAAGGTAATATTATCGATGCATATTTCGACGGACTTAGCGACGCATATAGCGACGACCATAACAGAAAAAAAATTTCTTGGGCAGAGGACAGGCAGCCTGGCCAGTGCCCAGTGAAAAGATGGACACAGCCACAGCCAGACTGCCTGTCCTCTGTCTAAGAAAGCGAGCAGCACCAAAATCAACCGTGCTCCCACAAAAATTTTGGCAGAGTTTCCTTCGTTTTTACATAATTTTTTTTTAAAAAACCATATCATGTATACGCCTCCTACATGCTATTCATGTAGAATCTCACATGAGATTTAAGGCCAATGAAAGAAATGAAATGAACTTTGTGCAAAATCATAACCGTACCAACTTAAAACCATAACTATAACGAACTTAATTTGTGCAAAACCATAACCAAATTAAAACCATAACCGGTCATAACCACTTTTATCAAAACCATAATGCAGATAACCATAACCATAAACAAAACAATAACCATAAGCATAACCAGAAAGTTAAACATAACCATAAACAAATCAAGAACCATAACCATGTCTATACAATGACAATGACAATAACCATAACCATAAGGAAAACAATAACTGCCTGAACAATAACCATAACCATATATGTCTATACAAAAAAGAGACACAGAAGCGTGTCTGTGTCTCACAAAGCATATATATGAAATCCACTGATAACTAGGCGTCACAACGTGCACATATGACAAGTCACAAAATTAGTATTGATATTACTTCACATATACTTATTTAATTAAATCAACTCACACATATTAAGGTCTCACCTCAAGCGATCAGCGAGACTCTAAGGCCTCCCAGTCTACAGGCTCTCCTAAAGCATCAAGATCATTCAATACTTCATAGATACCTCTGTGATATCCATCTGTCTCCTCCTGGCGTGTCGGGGCTCGATGCATCGCAAGATTCTGTATTTATACAAAAATCAAAGTAATAAGAATACATGATTCATCACATTTTAAAAAACGCCATAGCTAGGATTGGATTAGAAACTCACAAACTCATAGAGAAAGGTGTCAAATCCTTCATTGCCAAGATGAGATGTCCCCCTGATCATCTGTCGTATCTGCGCGGCCTGACGTTGCTGTCTGAACTGCATGTCTGCTGTCCGCTCATCCTCCCTGATCTGCTGCCACGTCTCGTGTGGGATGCCCAAAGGCTTCGGCGAGCCAGTCCTGAAAGCCTGCCGAGATGAATCTCGTCGATGTTTCACGGTGTCCCGTGCAACACCCTTGATCCACCTCCTCGGAACAGCCTTTGAACCCAGAGCAGGCTGGTACTCTCTCATGATGGTCTCCACTATATAACTGACTTTGTTCTCATCGTGGTCAAGCCAAGGAGTCAGAATGCTGGTCGAAAACTGCAGCTCCGCGAGTTGGCGAATCCGCTGTCTCATCTCAGTCCCGACTCTATCCATGTCAACAGAACCATCTGCCCGTACAGTATAGAGCTTGGAGGCACTCGGATCGTGTGCCCCCCAAGGTGTCCGAGGTGTGCCAAGAGGTGTGTCGAGAGGTGTGCCTGGGTAGGACGGGAGTCGTGAGTGAGGAGGGGTCGAATCATCTGTGGACCCTCCTCCTCAGCAACCACCACCTCCACCTGACGATCGCCGAGATCGACGAGTGCGCCTGTGCTGCAAAGATGAGGACGTACCCGCCTTTGCCGCACCCCTAGGTGTCGAAGCGACTGTGATGGGAGACCTTGTAGGCGTTGTACCCGTAGGCGTCCCCCCCATAGGCGTCCCTCCCATAGGTGTCCACCCCATAGGCGTCTGACCCTCGGGTGTGAAGCCCGAAGGCGTAGTACCCGTGCCTCTGGCTACCCAGTACTAAGAAGCCTTTGCCATCTGACTGGGCGTCATCCGTGTGACGTAGCCCATAAATGCATCTGTACTCATAAAAGCGGAATCTGAAAACTGGTCTGCCATACTAAAGTCCTGCACAAAGAAAGTGAAATAAAGCGTCAGAACACCTTTGTTTAAATTAACTTTAAGCTTAATTTTTAATCAACGTCTTTACACAAACACTTACAGGCCTAGGCTTCGACGAGTGAGGCATCATCGATAAGATCTTGCACCGTATCATCGTCTATCTCTAATTGCAGACATAACTCTGCCCCAACTCGTTCTGGTAGATTGTCTTCATCCATTGCATCTTCATCTACAAGTGTCAATTCTGCCTCGTCTGTGTCATCCCTCGTATATCTGTCAGCTTCCTCTGCCATACCTTCGTCTATCTCATCTAATGTCACAGTAGTATGGACGTCGTCTGACCGACTTTCCTCCAAGAGCTCTTGCCCTTCAAATACTTATTTATTTCTTGGAGCAACCTGAACCACAAACCACCATTGTTGCTCTCGATGGTCCGGTACAAAGACCACTTGCTCGCAATGTTCGGGGAGAGCAAATGTGTCGCTCGCATCTGTCCAAACCTTTGTAGAATCTATTTGCACAAGCTTGTTCCCATCTCTACGTACCGTTGCATTGCGACCAGAAGTAATCACCTTGAACCACTTCACATCCAACAAAAACATCTCAAAACGCCTGAAGCTGAATTTCAGGATATCTGACACCAGACCACAATAATCTAGGTTGCTAGTGCTCTCATTCGTGTCTCTTGCACTGGCCCTGCTCTTTTGCATGAAACTAACCATTACCCCACTGTCAAACGTGTTTCTTCTGCTATCAATTTGTTGTGTTCTGAAATGCTTTCCATGCGACCACAGTGCCATGTATGTATGATACTTCCAGTCACATCCAATAGCCAACTCTTCCTCTTCTAGAGATATGGGTTCTCCGATCTGTCGAGCTGCTCTCACTGTTTTGTCCAACTATGCCATTGTAGGGAATTCAAGTAGAGAAGTAAGACAGTTTGGCAAGGGTAAGCCTCTAGTCGTTCGGCTTCGCCTAAAATCGTGTCGCTCCCTATTGCATCTCTCTTTTTATTTTTGGAGGGATTGCTAAACAAAGAACTTCATGCTATGCTCTATAGTAGAAAGCATACAACCCTAGAAGCGTGTGTGTCAGATGCTATTGACCTAGGAGACAATTGTAAGATTTTCAACAAAGAAGATGTCCCTAAGGATAACCAAAGCGAGAAAACAACATCCACTAAACTGGCACAAGTGGGAACAGTGACTGGGGCACCACTCTCAACCATAGAATATATGCTAAAAAGGATGAACGACATGATGAAAAACATGCAAAAAGCACCTATGAGAGGACCACGACAAGGGATACCTCCACAGGGACAACCAATTCGGCCACAAAAATGGTGTGCAATCAAGGATAAATGGACCAACCATGAGACCCATGAGTGCTAATTCACACCAAAGTATGATGAGAATGTTTAGTAAATGCCCATGAGGCCACAATGACAACCCATGTACAAATATCAGCCTAATATGGCCCAAGCTCAAAGACCACCAGTGGGTATGGAAAGACCTCAACCTGTGTTGGGACAACAACCTCCGTATCCATGACATAATGCAGTGCCTGTAAAGTACATGCACTCTGAAGGAGTCATAGATGAACAAGCATTAGTGTCTGTTACACCCTATGCAGAGCCTAGTCCATCTACACTAATGGTAGAAGGAGATTGGTATAATCCACATCCACCACCAATGGAAGAAACCATGACTTATGCTCCACCAGAGCTTGCACTAATGTATTATGTAGCTAATCAAGGTGTCAGACCTCCCATGGGAAGACCCATGATGAAGCCTAGAATAGGAAACTGTCATAACTGTGGTGCTGATGATCATTGGAAAAATGAATGCTCAGAGCCTGACAAAAACCTCAAACCAATTGAAGCCTATTTCATAAAATGTTACAAAAAGGGAGGACACTTTCCGAAAGATTTTCCTAAAAATACTTTGAACAAGGGTAAAATCATAGTAAACGTAGTCCAAGTGATGCCTAGTAGCTCATCAAAGAGTAAACCGATTGTTCCAATCAGGGTAATCACTAGAGCCCAGGCAAAGAAAAAGAAACACAACTCCTCTGATGATTTGAAAAATACAAAAGTTTCTTCTCAAAGAATCAAAAGGAGCAAAAGCAAAAGATATAAAATGAGAAAACAAAAACAACGGGTTGAAATCGAGGAGAAAGCAAACAAGCTAGTCCAGGACACGTTGAAAGAAACTGGTAGTGAATTCAAGGAAACAACCATGAAATCTGGTTGATAAAATATTTGAGCCTATTAATGCCACCTTGGAAGCCTACCAAGCTGGACTTAAAGCACGTCAAAACATGAAAAACAAATGGAAAAATTATCCATCTCCAGACATGGAAGCAGCTAAGTTGGAATCTTATCAAAATATGATAAGAATCACGCAAGAAATGCTGGAAAAACAAAAACCCAAGAGTATTGCAAAACCGAAAGAGCTTGTAGTAAAAGAAACGAAAGCAAAATCCGATGTAGTGGTAGAACCCTACCCTGAAACAAACGAACCAGAGCTTATAGTGCCTGATAGAGAAGATTCCTTAGACAAAATTCCATTCGTAGAGGAAGACTGGCCAGGACACTTATGAGAAAAAGTAAGAGAGATCAATGATGGGAGCCTAACTCTAAAGTCAGCTCCTATAGAAGAAGTCTGGCTAGATAACCTACCTTTTGATATGAACATGGATTTACAATCCTTGTACGGGGATTGCGGATCGAAAGCTTAAGGAATGTTGAAACCATTGACATTAAAAACATTACCCGCTTACTTGGGAGATAACAAAGATGAATCCATCGTGTGCAAGACCACTCAAGTAAAAAGAGCTGAACAGACCCTAGAAGTAGACAACATTCATTCAATCATGTCTACACCCATCCAATGCACTCTTACCTTGGGAGAACTATTAAAACTCAGACCATACTTATGGAATGATTTACAAAAAACCCTAGAGAAGGTGGGGATAACGGGGTTAATCTCGAAGAATTTGGGAAAATTGAAAAAGGAAATGGAAAACAAAGAGATTCAATCAGTTCCCATGAACAAACTCGGAGAATATTATGAAGGGGAAGAAGGAAACACCACCCTCCCAGTGAAATATAATGACATTGAAACCATGGCAATACTGGATAGTGGAGCTGGCATAACCATAGCCACTAAAGCAGTATGGGATACCTGGGGCCAGCCAGACATTAGACAAACGCGAATGAAATTGCAGTTGGCTGGCGGACACATTGAGAGACCCTTAGGACTGCTTGAGAAAGTGATAGTTAATTCTCGCGGAATTGAATATCAACACACTTTTGACATTGTAGACTTTGGAAAAAAACTCAATTATGAAATCATATTGGGAAGACCTTTCATGTGACACATAGAGCTTATCCAAGATTGGGGAAACAATTATCTGTACTTGAAGCAAGTGGGATCTATAACAAGAGTCAATCTAAAAGATCGCACTTATAAAGATGTCTTGAAAACACCCATCCAAGAGTTTGATTTAGTCTCTTCGGTTGAAACCAAACTCCCATCCTGGTTAAACAAAGACACTCTTATTTGGATGTGTGGGGCTTCTGAAAACGGAGGTTTAAGACGAGAAGAATGTATCCTAAAAAGGGAGTGCACAGACGAAGCCTACGTACCTGAACCCTTCCTAGAGCATTTGTTTGAGCCATTCGAGTGGACTCAAATTTTAGCGACAATGGATGTATGTGTCTAAATTTTGCAATGAGGATGGATATGACATAATTCCCATCCAAATGATTTCAATCCTCAACATTGAAGACAAAGATGAGGAACCCAAAGACTTAATGAAAGCTCAACAAGTCTTTTTAGACCTCTATTACGATGCAACTGATGAGTTAGATGAACACTCAGCTACCTTAGAAGATTTGGGTTCAGAAAAAGAGCATACGAGAGCTAAGTTACTTCTAAAAGGAGGGGAGGAAAAGTTTTTTGACTTACCAAACCAGAAATCAAGAAGACAAAAGTGGTATAGATGAAAGAGAGACATCAGAATTGTGAAAACACATCCTATGCCATCAGTCTCCTGTAAAACACAATTCCTAATGCAGATAGATGCTAATGATTTTGTCAAGGACAAAATAACTGGCAGATATCCTTCAAACAAAAATTCAGAAATGTCTCAAACATCAAGAAAAACAAGGAAGGGTACTCAAGGAAAGTCACAGGATAAGAAACCACTCATGACCAAAGTCGAGCAGAAAAAGAAATATCAAGAGTAAATCTCTAAAGGAGATATACACAACGGAAATGGAAACCACGAAAGAGGATGGTAAGGATGTAATGCATGTTCTATCCAATTACAGAAAGTATACTCTCCAAGATCGGAAAATCATAGTTGAACAACCTGTTAGGGAACTACGGAATAGGGTGAGTCTTACGAAGGACCTGAAAATGCTAAAAGGATAGACTTGGCTGAACCAAGAGAAGAGCCGAGACCTGCTTACATTGCGAATGACCTAACAGAAGAAGAAGAAAAGATTTTGCTGAGCTTGCTAAAGGAATACCGAGATATCTTCGCTTGGTCTTACAAGGATCTCAAGGGTGTTGATCCAGAAATCTGTCAACATACCATACCCATGAGAGATGATGCAAAACGAAGTAGACAGAGACCATACATGTATAACGAAACATTTGCCAGGAAGATAAAAGAAGATATTGAAAAAATAAAGAAAGCCGAATTCATTGACGAAATTGAACACACCGATTGGGTGTCTCCAATTGTGGTAGTACCCAAGAAGAATGGAAAACTACAAGTGTGTGTTAATCTCAAAAAGTTGAATGCAGCTATTATTAGAGACAACTTTTCTCTTCCAATAACTGAGCATGTTTTAGAATGAGTTGTAGGAAAAGAAGTCTATAGCTTCTTGGACAGATTTTCAGGATACAATCAACTTTTGGTTAACCCAAAAGATCAGCACAAAAGTGCTTTTGCAACAGAATGGGGTATATTTGCCTATCGGGTTATGTCGTTTGGGTTAACTAATGCTCTAGCCACGTTTCAAAGGTTGATGAGCCATGCTTTCAAAGAATATCTTAGAGGTATATATGGATGCGTACATTTATCAATCTGAGTTGATCATTTTGAACACCTCAAAAAGGTATTCGAAAAATGTGAACTTTATAGGATTTGCTTAAATCCTGAAAAAGTGCACATTCATGGGTAGACAAGGAAAAATTCTTGGACATATAGTGTCTAAAAATGGCATAGCTATTGATATTGAGAAGATTCATGTCATTGCTGAATTGCCTAGACCAACAATAGTAAAGGGGATACAAGCCTTCATGGGACATTGTGGATATTACCGAAGGTTCATCTACATGTATGCTATAATTGCAAAACCCATGTATAGCTTGCTTACACACTTTGAATGGACCGAGGCATGTGAACAATCCTTCATGAAGCTTAAGCAAGCTCTCACTTCAGGTCCAATTTTGAAAGCATTAGATTGGAATAAGGTATTCCACGTACATGTAGATGCTTCTAATTTTTCTATCAGTTGTATACTAGCTCAACCAAGAGATGGGAAAATTGACTTTTCTATTTCTTTTGCTAGCTGACAATTGAACATGGCAGAAAAGAATTACACCACCACCGAAAGAGAAGGATTAGGAATGATCTATGCCGTTAAAAAGTATAGACATTACTTATTAGCCAATAAGTTTGTGTTCTTTGTGCACCACCAAGCTTTGTTGTATTTGGTTAATAAGCCATGCAACACTGGAAGAATAGTGAGATGGTTCATCATTCTTCTCAAATTTTATTTCACTGTGGTTGTGAAAAAAGACACTACACATCAACGAGCATATCATTTGTCAAGGATTGTTTCAGGGGAATCACCTAAAGGGGTAGATGATGATCTACCAGATGCCTATTTGTTCTCCGTGGAAATGATACCTAGATGGTCGGAAAACATTGTGTCATTAATGACAATAGCTCAAGTGGATTCACAAATACCACTTCCTATCACAATCGAATTAATCGAGCAATCGGCTATGTATCAATTACTAGCTGGAAGGCTATACAAAAGAAATCAAGACGGGATAATGCTTTTATGCATTAATCCTAAAGAAAAAGAATAGTACCTAAGTCAAGCACATGTTACCATAGTAGGACTTCACTTTGCAAAAGACCAAACTATGCAATGAATCTTGAGACTTGGAGTATTTTGGCCGACTATGAGGAGAGATGTTCGATCTTTTGTAAAAGATTTCCCTCAATGTAAAAAACAAACGCCCATACCTGATGTAAGATTATTTCAAATGTCACCTGCTCCTAAGTGGAGTAATTATCTGGTTACTTATTTATCGAGCCGAACATTTTGTGAGGATATGAGTAAATGCCATCAAAGAGCAAGTGAAACTGAAGCAAGAAACTATGCTCTTATTGGGAACCAATTGTATCGGAGAGGTAAAGATCAACATTTGCGTCTTTGTGCAAATGAAAATGAGTATATTCCGATTATAGAACAAACACATGCTGGATTAGCTGGAGGTCACTTTTCTAGTGAGACCACCGCAAGAGCAATCTTGATGGAAGGCACATGGTGGCCAACACTTTTTGCAGCTGTCAAAGAATATGTTCGGAGGTGTGATGCTTGCCAACGAGCAAAAATGCCAACACGAGTAGATAGCATGCCCTTAAGACCAATGATGGGGGATAGAGATTTTGCAAAATGGGGTATAGATTTTGTTGGACCAATACAACCACCGGCTTATAGAACCCAAGCTCAATATATCATTGTAGCTACGGACTATTTGACCAAGTGTGCCGAGGCTAAAGTAACTCAAAATAATGATGCCAGAACCACTGTTGCATTCTTATATGAGTATGTATTCACGAGATATGGACTACCAATAGAGATTGTCAGTGATCGAGGAACTCATTTCCTCAATGAGGTAATAGAGTATTTGCTTAATGAGTTTATGGTCATCCATAACAAATCAGCTCCCTATCATCCACAAGCAAACGGACAAGCTAAGCATACGAATAAAATTCTTAGCTCGGTGTTAACTAAAGTTGTTAGTTCAGGAAGGACAAACTGGGAAATGAATCTCCATGCTGCTCTATGGGCTTATCGAGTTTGATTCAAAACATCTTTAAATGCCACACCCTTTAACCTTGTTTATGGTCTTGATGCCATACTGCCAATAGAATTTCTATTGCTGACATTAAGGGTAGCACAGAATCTTGACTGGACTGGACACAAATTGTTAGAAAGACTCGAAGATTTGGAAAAGCTAGACGCGCAAAGGCTAACTGCTGTAGCTCATATCTATGCACAAAAGCGGAAACAAAAACAGTTTTTTGATTCCCACTTAATCACAAAAATCTTCAGAAAGGGGGACTTAGTTTTAGTCTATTCCCTTAAGCAACACATTTCCAAGTTTAAGAAAAAGGGAAACGGACCATTTATCATTGAAGATGTATCTCCAAGTGGAGCAGTAAATTGTCCACCCTAGATGGTGAACCAATGGCTAATTGGATTAGTGGATGTCGTTTAAAGAAATACAATTTGCCACTAACCAATGAATTGCTAGAGAGAATGCATGCAGCCAGGCAAAGAAAGATCAAACGACAGCAGGCTATTGAGGAATCCTAAAAGGAAGCTCGGCTTTGGGTACTCAAGCGGAAGGCTACTGTTAAGAATCAACAGATACCGATTCCCATCACAATTTGGAAAGAGATGATCAACAATGGGAATTACCTAAAGACGCAGTTTCAACAGATGATGACTGGTTAGATGGAATGAAACTGCACATCAAAGTACAACTCAACAAACATAGCACCAATGCTTGGATCGACATAGGAGCTAGAGTAAATGTAGTCAGTTATTCCACATACATGAAGGCAGCAAGTCTAGCATTGACGGCAAGAATAGAGACAATCAAAGGATGCAACAAGAACCCAACTCCAACATTGGGAGTAGTCAACTTGAACGTGATAGTACATGGATGTTCATGTCTTCATCAGTTTGTCTGCTTGCCAGATGAACACATGAATGAGACGATGATTCTTGGAGTTCCCTGGATGCGAACATACAAAGCAGTACCAGAATGGGATACAAATCAGCTTAAGCTATCACCTAAAGGAGGGCAACTCATTGTTCCAACTGCACCAAGCAAGGAGGAATGGAAAAGAAGCAATCAGTAGACCAAACCACAAAGTAGTCAATCTTCTCCATCCCCTCGACAATCAAATGCTACATGTAGCATGCAAGGAGTCAGGAAAATTTGGGTACCAAAAGCACAGCTTAAGGATAAACCGATTCAAATCTGGGTGCCTAAAACTTCACCGACAAAACAAAAGAAGGTTCAAAGGGTTAAAACACAAAGACTGGCATCTCCAAGCAAGGAACCTAACATGGAAATGGTTTGAAAGAAAAAGGAGCACTTATCTTCTCCATAAACCGCGAAACCAATCAAGAAATGGCCAGTTAAGTCTCAACAGACTCCACCACACCATGCAACACCAAACCGACCAAGCTACCAATGGCGAGAAAAAGCTCGACAACAGTCAAAAGTGTTACCAACAGCTCAAGCAATCAGTGTGCTAAAGCATCCTGATGGTACAATCAAACAAAGAGCACACAAGCTACAAGATTTGCTCTTTGGAAGACATCAGTAGCAAACCTCGACATCGAAAACCATTGAGTTAATTACTCAAGACCCAGCTCTTGCACAGCATATTGGTTTGAATTGCATTGATCTTCATATCATGGTAGAGCCAACCACGGCTATGCATAGAAACAATTGTTGCACCCATGCACACAGCCGTCTCGGAGTATGCCATCTAGGAGGGGTGGAAGGGCAGTAAGTACTAAGTACTAAATACTAAGTAATTAAGGGCAATGTTTGAAGAGGGAGGAAAAAGTTTGATGTTAACGTGTGATTTTTTGCAAAATTACCTAATAATGCCCTTATAATTCATCATCAAGGAAAAATTCACTAATAATATCTTTTCGATGAGTGTAAATAGTGTATATACTATCAGAAAATCATAAAAAATAGTCCTTTTTTGGGTAATTTTTTATTATTTTTATTGATAATGAGGCTTAAAAATATAAAAACTCCAACAAAAATCAATAAAGGTGTGTTTTTCAAGGGATTTTCTTAATTATTGGATTCGTACTTTACTTTTTTAGAGCATTTTGCTATTTTCTTTGATTTTTTCAACTAAACATGTCGAAAATTAATAATAAATAGCATGGAAGCTCAGCTAGAAAAACGAAATACATGATGGTGATCAGAAAGATAAGGCGGACAAGCACAATTTTTTTTAATGAAATCAGAAGATGGAAGCGGGAAGCCTAAACTAGGCGGCCAGACTTACTTTTGCAAAATCTTGCAGAATGAGCTACAGGAATCCGATCAGGGAAATTTTTGAGTTTAGCATAGATTTCACGGCCTAGTAGGACTAACGGGGGAATTCGGGGAAATTTGGTTCGGGAATCTGGGTATAGATATCCAAGGTAGGCTAAAACCACCTCATTTTCACTTGGAGCCTTTGCAGGGAGAGAATTCGGCCTCTTTCGCGCGACTTTTTCGGAGCGCACAGTTGACCATTTTTAGCGCTATCTCACACGATACATGAGGGGTAAGTTCTTTACTGAACAACGATCCATTTTGTATGGCCGGTGGCTAGTCTAAAGCCCTAGAAAAAACCCTAGAAGTCGAGCAGTGCACGAAGGCCTACGACCTAAAACTGACCATAGCGGCCTGCCAGCTTGACCAAATCAGATGGGATTTGAACCATAGCATGCCCTAACATAATAGAGCCTTTCTATATCATGAGATGACCATTCGACTAGGGTCGAGGGGGTTCCCAGTATAAAAGTTAGGTTTTTGGCAAATGCCAGAATTCCGACGTGACTCCACAGATGGCTTGCTTATGAGGTCCATATACAACGTATATGTTTGGTTTGGTGAAATCCATCAAGCAAAGCCCTCAAAAAGCAGAAAATGGCTCAAAGGTTACAAAGCGTCAAATTCGACATACGGGGTCAAACTGACTCCAAGTGAGCCAGAATTGGACAGGTTGCTTCACGACTATGTTGCGGAAAAGTCCAAAGCCTCAAAGTTGACCGACCAACCCAACAGGAAGTGTACTCACAAAAAACGGTGATTTCAGAGTCGACAGAGCACAAAGTGGTGCCGTCACGACCAAACTTGACCAAATTCAATTTAGGACTTGTATTAGGTGTATGAAACATGTCTAGGTCAAAATTAGTAAGTTTTGCAAAGATTTTGTCACTGTTGTAAATAATCGCGATTATTTACTTTTGCATCAGTTTTGCTTGAAAATTATCACCTCACCTCACCTCACCTATCATGCGTACACACCTATTATATGCCAAAAATCAAGTATGAGCCAAAATGACCACCCATTACTTGTAAAATTGTCAAAAAACGCAAAGAAGTCTTTGCAAGACAAATTTTGGGTTATGGACAACATTTCTTGATCCAAATCACTTCATATCTCATACCCAAGGTCTATACAATGTCTAGAACTAGTTTGTACCAAAAAATGTCAATTTTGGAAGAAAAGTTAATAATCACGATTATTTACTTTCTGGTCAAAGTTGGGGATTTTTGATATTTTGCCATCATACATCCAAAGTACATGATGTGTTAAGCCCACTAGCCAATTTTGAATCAATTTGGAGCTCAAAATCTCAAGTTTCCTTTATATCCAATGTTTCAGAGACCTCAAGTCAAAATCTGGTGCCATTTTCACCCTGTGCATCCAAATGAGCCCATATTTCGCTCGGGTTAATTTTATTTGCGAGTTAATCAATTCATGTTTTTTGGCTAAAGGTGATGCTTTTTCGAGTTTATATAAGCATGGAGCTCTCTCATATGTACGCTCTCTATGGTGGCGTTGAGGTAGGTGAAATAAGTACTGAGAGAAGGAGAGAGAATAAGGATTAGACGGAGAGAGAAAAACAAACTTGTGGAATAGAGATATGATAGGGGTGTGAGAGTACCGACAACAAGAGAAACACACACACACACACACACACACACACACACACACACACACACACACACACACACACACACACACACACACGGAGGGTGTGTGAGGGATAGAGAGAGAGAAAATGCCAAAGTGGAAGCGGTAGCCGAGAGAGAAAATCATTTGCACAATAGTCGAATTTTCATTTGAGCAATGATAAGGACATAATATTCATAGCGCATAAATCAAGCATATATTCTTGCACACTCCACTAAAGAAGTTAGTGGTGGTCACTCGTGGCACTAGTAGATGCTTTTTGAGATTTGGGACTACTCATGGCACTAGCATATGCTTTTACCGGTTGCCTAGAAATATTGTGAGTGCAAATTGGACCAACATCTAAATTATTTTCCAGATATTGTGGGCCTTTTAATATACTCAAGTGAGTTGGAGATATGGCTTACAAACTCTCTTTACCTCCGCACTCTTGTATTCATCCAAGTGCTTGTGATTGGAGACTGAAGTGGTCCTTTAAAAAAATATATATATGTCCATGGTTGAGCCAAAGACATAATGGGTGTTGTTAATGAGAGGATGTATGAGTGGTCAAGCATATTTTTATGCACTCATGTTTGGAACACTCTCTTGATGGTCCACAAATGTATCAATCTGTTGTTGATTATAGCCAATCATTATATCAAGTAATTTTTTTATTCCTCTAATTGACCCCCTCTATATAAATTCCAGAAGGCAACACCACATGCATTTACAAGTTATCCTAATTTCTATTTTGAGAGAGGTTTAATTCAGAGATTTCTTTTATTAGAAAGACTTTTGTTGTTGCAATGAAGGAGATAGGCTTTTGTGAAAGTGGACGAAGTTGTTTTCATAATCTCCGTACTAGTGAACAACCCATAGTTTTCGCTTTTCACACAGAGAGTAAGACCTCAATAAATTTGTCCATTTCTCAAATGAGCATAACGAAAACAATATCAACCTAATGTATATCAACCAATAAATAGGAGTTAGGGTCTCAATGTGACCACAATGCATGGTTTTTGATAGTGAACATCAAGCCAGGTAATTCTTTCAAAGAATACTACTACTAGAAGAAATCTTTGAGTCACGGGTAACATTTGATCATTCAAACTGCAAGAATTCCCTATTCAAATAATATGACATCTTTTATAGCCAAAAAATTACCTAAATAATGCAGTGTATCCATCCACGTGAAGAATCCAAGGCATTTGTAATCTTAAGAGCATTAGTAGCCAAAGGTGGGTAGAAGCAAGTGAAAGGCATAGGAGTATCATACTACTACCATGGCATAAAATTTCCTAATTAGAGGTCATGTGAAAATACGAGGGTGTTAAAAAAGGGACCTTTTCACTTAGACCTTTTGCAAAATTATAGAGCTTGACTAGAAATCTCGTCATTATATTTTTTTTGCATATGTAAATGTCTTGCATGCAAAATTCCCTATGTCTTCAAAACAAAAAAAGAAAAGTTGATCATATTTGGATAAAATCCCTTGATCCACAATCATTAAAAGCCACTCAAACCTACTTACATGTGCCCGTGTTAAGCATATCTTAGATTTTCCTTTGAAAAATGCATCCTCATTTGGGATGCATGCAGACCAAAGCATTGCAATGCACATCCCTAATTAACAATCACATCCATTTTCTTTGGACCAATTCAATGTTTTGCATGTTGTTGCATGCCAGCATTATAGACAAGAATCTTGTCGAGCACATTATATGCTTTCATCAATACAACACACTTTGCATACATGTCAAACAAGCATGATGATATATACCAAGAGCGTGTGATTAACAATTTGATCATGACTTTGTTTGCCCATGTGCAAAATGCTACATGCCTTGAACATGAAAAAATAGGTGATCACATATGGAGAGAGGCCCTTGCTTTGGAACATATGAAAACAACTTAGACCTTAGTCCTGGCCACCTCAGACATACCCTACACTAAGTCCAACTTCAAGAGATAACATCTAGGGCATGCAGTTTGTCAACCACTTGTGCTGATTTGGAAAATATATCACATACTGCTGTGTTTTTTTTTGACAATGCAAGCATCGACTCCTACTGTCATGGCTAGGTGGGAGCAGTGACCAATTTGAAATCCTCTCAATATTTTGGTGTGTCAAATAGACGTAGGTATCATGAGGAGTGAGCGCCTCTTTTTATTGACATGTACAAAGCGACAAACCCAAGAGTTTGTGTTTTATTATGCGCGCTGCTCACTTGGCGGTTGAGAGGGAGAGCCAGCACCCTGGTTAGTGTGGGCAATGGTTGAGGGGGTAGGACATATCCATAGCTGCAGTCCCATGTGGGCATCATTATTTGTGGTAGTAGCTTGAGTGAGTGTAGCATAGTCCCCATCCTCAACAAAAGTTCCTCATGCTTTCCGACCTCACAACTTGGCCATTGTGGAAGACTATGATGGCAAGCATAATGAATGGTGGACAGGCAGTGGGCAACAACGAGCGTCATGCATCAGTTCTAGGTCAAGGGCTGTATGCACCACACCCTTTGATTCTGCATCGAGAGCATTACCGGCCTCATCCAAGAGTAAGATAGGTAAATCTTTAAAGAGGTGAACGTTCTCCCACACGTCAACCAGACTCCCCAAAAATTTTCCACATCAGATAGCCTACATATAAAACTTCAAAGCCTACATAGTACACCACCATGTTTAAAACTCTAAGCATGCACCTGAATCTAAAACATAAATAAATTGTAGAGACTAGAGGCTGGAATTTAGAATGTAGAGCCAAGAGGTGGGAGGTAAAGTAGCTCTTTGCCTGAGTGTAGGAACTGCAAGGGTCATCGTTAGGTAGTGCCTTCATCAACTCAAATGGAGGAGCTCCATTTTGAGCTCCATTGGGGCTCTATTGGAAGCTCTTATGGAAGACCGTGCGCATACACACACACACACACACACATAATTACTTGACATAATACTTTTGTTGGATCTCACTGTTCTAGATTTTGATCTCCTCTGAATAGTACCCTCTACTATGGTGGCAATGCATTATGTTAGTGGAAGATCATTTTACACCGCTAAGTTTCACTCTTAAAAACTGCTGATAGTGTAGCTTATCTAAATGTTATTTTACTATCACCCTCCATTTCATGGAATGGGACCACCCATTGTCTCACGGTTCTAGTGGGACCACCCACTAACTCTACCAACCACAATACATACTTTAAAACTGCGTAATAGCTGTTTGCTATATGTGGAAAACTCGTCGCAGTCACTGATGCTAACTCAAAGGTATGACGCTTGCTAATCTTGGGATATTCTAACCTAACACAGATTCTGTGAAGTCATTTCTTTGAAGTTGTATATATACCCCTTCCACAAGTCTTCTCCAGGCCGAATGCTTCCGGCTACTACCTCTATATTCCAAGTTTCTGTTCGACGAGGTGCTCATCCTCTACTTCTCTTCAGGTAGGCGTCTTCGCCTACATAGTACAATGTGATGATGGTGGTAAATGGGTGATTTTGGACTCTGTTTGTCGGCTGTAGTAAACATTTACAGGCTATTTACACATTTTTTACTTGCTAACTCTTGTTTGATGGAAGTATGATGGAACTAATGATCAGGTCTGAATCATTGCTGACCATAGTATTCTTATATTTGGAATACATGGTCCTGATTTGGAGGCATGGTTAGATGTATACTACATAAATGTGATAATGATGTAGCTTACCATTTGATAACACTCACCAAAACCCTATAGTTGGTGACATCGATAACAATGTGGGTGAATTTTGACACCTGTCTTCCAGCACTCATAAATTTGTACTAAGGAATTTTTTGGTGTTGATGGTGGCAAGTAACAGTTCTCCCACTTCTGGTTATTGGGTACTGGTTGGTGATATCTTGGAATTCTTAGAGACACTGGATATTTGAAGGAGGCTTTTCTCAATAAATACCTATGGATGTGTTTTGTAAACGGTCATGGATTTTGTCTATCTTTTTAAGATCCTAACTCTAAATTCTGAACAATGTCTTTTCTCTTTCTTTGACTCCAATGGTCTTCAATGGGTTCTAACTGAAACACACACACACACCCACACATACACACACTGAGTACCTTCTACTCCTTCTTTGACTCCAATGGTCTTCAATGGGTTCTAACTGAAACACACACACACACACACACACACACACACACACACACACACACACACACACACACACACACACACACACACACACACACACACACACACACACACACACACACACACACACACACACAGAGTACCTTCTACTCCTTCTACAAAATGAACACGTAACGATTTTATATTTCAAGTATAAAACTTCTGGTTTTTGCATTCTTTTGGTTTTGTTAACCGACAGCTGATATAACCGGTATAGCGGTAAATAGAAATATCATTATCAGTACTACCAGCACCAATACTATTCTTCTACTCCTTCTACAAAATGAACACGTAATGATTTTATATTTCAAGTATAAAACTTTGGTTTTTGCATTCTTTTGGTTTTGTTAACCGGCGGCTGATATAACCGATATAGCGGTATAGCAAAATAGAAATATCATTACCAGTACTACCAGCACCAGACTAGCACTAGAAGTCTTTTGACTAGTACCAGTACTAGTAGGCCAGTATAGCAGTTTCAATACCAGTACTAACACTAAAAGTCAGAAGACTAGTAATTGTACATGTACCAGTATACCAAACCTGTATCTATACTAGTATACTGGCTCCCAGCAGGACCCTTATAGAATTACCTATTTCCTATCTCCGAGGGTAAAACTCATGGTTTTAACATTGTTCACATATTCATGAAATAACAATATGTCACGGAACCGGTAAACCAATAAACATGTATACCAAAAAAGTAATAAAGCAGTATCAGTACTAGTGCTACCAGTGCTAGTACTAGCGCTGACAATTTTAGACTAGTACCAATACTAAGTATGAAACTTGGTATACCAGTTTAGAAGTATCACAATTTTAGTCCCAAAACTAACAGTACTGGTACTAATAGTACTAGTATTAACATTGACTGATACCAGTACCAATATACTGGCTCTTTGCAAGACTTATATAATTACCTATCTCCTATATAAAACTACTAGTTTATACACCTTTTTGGTATTCTTGACATAAACAATGTCTAGAAACTAGTTTGCCAATAAACAATTATAAGGTTACTTACAATGATAAGGTTACTTACACAAAATGGTGTACCTATGTGAAATGGATAACAGCTAGCGTGCCAGTTTACCAGGTAGTAGGATAGTAGTACCAGTACTACCACTACCAATACTGGCACTAAAAATTTGATATTGGTACCAATACCAATACCATTATATAAAACTGTTAAAAGTTTGTTTATAATGGTGTAATTGACTACCAAAGTCTCTTGAAATTTAATTTTCAATTATAAGGTTACTTGCACAAAAAAGTTGTACCTTTGTGACATGGATAACAACTAGGATGCCCATGCATCACCTGCATATAGAGCCAATGCTAACAAAATGTTGTGCTGTTTCTATAGGTGCAAGTGAGGGCTACTCTCTTTGGTTCAACTTTTCTAGTGCTTTACTGTTTGGAAGATTGGCAACTGGTTTGAAGTTTGTGAAGGAGCTTCTTCCTTTTGGATGGGGTCAGCTTGTACAAACCTGATGTTATTCATTTGTCCAAAATCAGGCTATCTAAGTTTGTTTTTTTTAATAAACCTTGTATTTATCTGGATACCTTGGTCTTTCAACATGTATATGTTCGTCTGTGGGTAATATAAGTAAATAACTAAAACACACACACACACACACACACACACACACACACACACACACACACACACACACACACACACACACACACATAAGTACCTTCTCTTCTTCTTCTACTCCTTCTTCTTCTTCACAAAAAAACAGGCTCCTTCACTTTCACTTCACTTCATTTCACTTTGCATGTATTATATTTATAAAATATATACAATAAACACTTATAAAGAGTATATAATTAAACAAACTAAACACATAACAATTATATATTTCAGATAATTAAACACTTATAGAATAAGATATACATATTAAACTTCTATCAACATATTCATTGTGTTCACACATGCACACACTCATATATATATATATATATATATATATATATATATATATATATATCTATATATATATATATGTGTGTGTGTGTGTGTGTGTGTGTACACACACACACACACACACACACACACACACACACACACACACACACACACACACACACACACACACACCAATTGGAGGCACTATTGAAATGCATTAAATGCAGTCCTTGAACCACCATCTAGAAATTAAAAGGCCCGCCAAATTTGCCAAATTCCTCTTGCAAGCACAAAATTATACTTTGTATATATTTAACACTAGGTTGGTAACCTAACAAGACATAAAAGTGTCCTTTCAGGGTTTTGAAAAAAACCTCCAAAACCATAGTAGATCCACTCATTTTGTAAAATCCTCTCATGAAGTTATAGTTCAAGTCCTACTACACATGGAAAAAATAAGAAACTTGTAAAATTTCTCATCTTTTGGTCACACCAAGCCTCCAAAGTTGATGGACCAGTGCATTTTCATCAAAAAATTCATTTCTTACGTTTTGTTGCATAAAAATAAGATTAGGGATTTTTGTAGGACTTGAGATAAATTCCCTACTTAACTTCAATGGGTTGGTGATCAGAATATATGATTGCTTCTCACTCACCATTTTTTGTTTTGCCAAAATAAATAGGTACAAAAAAGTTGAATTTTTTACCATTCTGCAAACATATCATCAAAGTTTCTATAGCCACGCTCAATACAAATACACACACACACACACACACACACACACACACACACCAATTGGAGGCACTATTGAAATGCATTAAATGCAGTCCTTGAACCACCATCTAGAAATTAAAAGGCCCGCCAAATTTGCCAAATTCCTCTTGCAAGCACAAAATTATACTTTGTATATATTTAACACTAGGTTGGTAACCTAACAAGACATAAAAGTGTCCTTTCAGGGTTTTGAAAAAAACCTCCAAAACCATAGTAGATCCACTCATTTTGTAAAATCCTCTCATGAGGTTATAGTTCAAGTCCTACTACACATGGAAAAAATAAGAAACTTGTAAAATTTCTCATCTTTTGGTCACACCAAGCCTCCAAAGTTGATGGACCAGTGCATTTTCATCAAAAAATTCATTTCTTACGTTTTGTTGCATAAAAATAAGATTAGGGATTTTTGTAGGACTTGAGATAAATTCCCTACTTAACTTCAATGGGTTGGTGATCAGAACATATGATTGCTTCTCACTCACCATTTTTTGTTTTGCCAAAATAAATAGGTACAAAAAAGTTGAATTTTTTACCATTCTGCAAACATATCATCAAAGTTTCTATAGCCACGCTCAATACAAATAATATATGCATGTTTTCTTAGTTCCCTATTGTCCTTTATGTTCATAAGGAGCCATGGATCATGTCAAAAGAATAATACATCTCTTACCAAGGGGAATCTTGGGGACAAAGATGAAGTGTTAAATACAGCAAACATGAAAAAACTGGGTTCAACGTTATGAGTTGTAGAATCCCATAGAAACTATTCAATATTTAGTCAAATTTGATCCTTATGACTAGATATGGTTACTACCTACAAAATTCATGTAGTTGTCACAAGAAACTAACAATATTGAAAAAGCTATACTTGATATACTAGAATGTTTCATTTTCTTTTATAATTGAAAAAATCAACCATCGTTGTGTACTATGCAAAATAGGGTATTAGGTGCCCCAAAACTCAAGGAATATTAGCTTTATGATACAATATGCGACATAGAAAATCAAAAATGCATTTGGATATCATGAAATCCACCAAAAAAATCATAGAAGAGCTAAAATTGGCTAAAAACCAGGATTTGACAATTTTTGTAATTTGGTCATAACTTACAATTTTAATATTTATTTCTCCCTAGAAGCATCAGGACATGTTGAGGACTACTAAAGATAGTTCTCTAGCATTATAGACCTCACAAACATGAATTCTAGAGTGGTATAGTTGCAAAAAGTTTAAAAAAGCCAAAAATTGGACCCGTTTTTTTACATAGTTTAGGTTGTGAAATGTTGTGCAAGGACAATGTTAAAGATGGAATTGATATTCCAAAAAAATGTCGAGTTTTTTTCAGCTCATGAGACAAATTTCTAGATAGATAACACCTCAAAATCCATTTTGAAACTCTTGACATAATTCAAGGAAAATGGTCACTTAGCAGGACATAAAAGTGTCCCATTACCAACCTAGTGTTAAAAATTATAATTTACCAGTTTGATGCAGGGGTAAAAAAGTTAAAAAATTTATAATTAGCATTATGTGTAGCTCCTTTGCAAGTTGCTAAACTTCTACAACATTATAATGGAAATGTGTGCTTTGAGTTGCCTGCAGCTCAAGATAAAACAAAATAAATGTCGAGGATGGAGCAATGCTTTGATGGTCACTTGTGGACTCGCCCATCTATTACAACCATGGTGATAGCATGCACAACTTGTCTAAGCCATTGTCTGGGATGCATGCAATGCAATTATTCAACATGTCCTCATTACATTAATGAACAAGAATTTAATGGTATTGATTTTGTGGATATTTGGACAGACAGGTCAAGAAGAACTAGCTTGCAATGGAAGAGAAGACAACAATAACTTGTCATTATGTTCAGAAGGTTGTTACTTGTGTTGCAGCTTATCCCTACAAAATATGTTATGTTTTGCAATAAGACAGTGCAATGTTGCGATTAGCAATACATGTTGGTAAACATTGTCATAATGTTAAAGCATGAACCTCCAGGGCTGACATTTCAAGAGTAGGAAAACTGGTAGTTGCAGTACTAAAAATTGAAAAATATGGTCCGAGAAAAATTCAAATGTTGGTGACGCAACAACTTGTGCTTAACTCCTTGTTTTGTGAGGAAGCTGAAGTTACATGCAATGTACAATTCAATGATTTTTTGGGGAAATGGTGCCACTTGTAAGGATACGAGAAACTAAGTTTTGTTACTTGAATTTGTTAATATTTTAAGTATTATTGATTTAACTTTCTTGGGATGCATCATGTAGGTTTTTTTCAATTGTTTAAAAGGAGAGGAAGAGTCAAGGTGTTGTTATTGGGGATGGATATGATAATATTTTATTGCTTCAAAAAAACTGCATGTTTCCTTTTTTCCATGGGAGTAGATTTCCTGGATAGGGCGAAGAGGATGACAAGTGCTTCCTATTTAAGATGTCCACTAAGGGACCAGGTTCTGGGATTGATCTAGTAAATCAGATGAAATAAACCCAAATGGGTGACTTAAGAAATGCGTGGGTGCATTTTGATTTTACCCATAGGTTGGGCAACAATGTCATGCTCAGTTTATGATCCAAGGTAATCTTTAAGTATTTAAAATATCTCATATTTTTTTCATCATTAAATCTGAGATGATATGTGTGAAAATATTTATGTTGAATATCTTGCAGCATACAATCACTGCAGATAATTGCTATATGTGAAACTAAAGAGGAGGATGCAAACACTCAAGTTATTTTTTGGGAGAACCTTAATTCAAGAATGGAAAAGTACTGACATCGTGCAGCTGATTTTGCACGTTAATTTATGTTTGATGAGGCTGGGGAAAATTGGAATGTTATTTGAATAGTCTTCAATGGCGGGCCAGATAATATTATGGAGGGTCATGAACGGTCATGCCTATTTCATTGTTGGGAGCAGAGTCTGCAAAAATATGCTAAAAAGCGGATACCTCAAAATCTAACAAATCAACACATTGATAAGTGTGAGGAATGAAGAGCTTGTAAGACCATTGAGCTTGCATCTCAAAAGGTGCAATCAATTCAAAAATGGTGGGGATAGCATCTAACTATAGAGAGCATCACTAGAGTGAGCAGATGGTTTAAATGGTGGGACCATCAAATTTCTCACTAGGGAGGAATTGATACATATGTAAGTACCTCTATGAAAATTTGTAGTTTTAGCAAAATTTATAAATTTTGCATACATGAAATCTACAAATATTAAGGCATGTTTGTTTAAGTTTCATAGGCTGATTTAAGTCCGTGGGAGCATGCAAAAATTCCCAATGTTAATTTATCAGAAAGTGTGCATGCCAGTTGGTTAGCGGGTGAAGGTGGAAATAGAAAAATTTATTTGTATGATGCTTGCGTAACAAATATTATAAATCCATATATACAATGTGCAAAGCATTTGGGATATACTACTGGCCGTTATATAGGAACGGGTCCCATAATGGAGACCTTACTTTCTCGAGTTGAATATCAACACACTTTAACTCCGGCCAATGTGGCCCATCTACTACACGAGGCTATTGCAGGGACTCCAATAACCAATTTTGCATGGAGACAAAGAAACAGCTCAACGAAAAAAGAGGGGTAGAACAGGAACAAATAGCTCCCATCACTAGGAATACATCATGGAATCTAAACAACAAAACCATCGCGGTCGGCCCAAAAAAATCAGGTTTGATATCCAAGGACCAAGACTTTCTAACATTCCACTGCAAATTAGTGACAGTGATGATGATATTGGATCTCAAAAAGAAAAAACCACACCTTTGTCATCTGAACCAAATAGTGTGTTAGAGAGTGATGTGCCATGCACTCAGTGGGCCCTGAGGAGAATGGCCATGAAGAAATTGAAAGCATGTAATAGTATGACAACTTTATTTTTAGATGAAGTGAAAAAGTCTCAAGAGCATGTAGTTTTTAAAGTGCTCATTGAAAACATTTATGAAATTCATGTAACAGAGAGTCCAACATGCATGTGTTCGGATTTTCAAAAGCAAAAGAAGACAAAAAAATCCTTTTTGGCATGCAAACATATGTACTATGTGTACGCGAAAGTGCTCGAACTTGAACCTAAGGAGCACATGATTATTCATCAACCAACCCTATCACCAATCTTTCGTTAAACTAGATAATTGCTCTATGATACTAAAGTGTTTTTCTGCATTTATTTTAGTTTATTCTACTTGTGATCATTTATCTTAGAAAAAAATTGTTTATGCAACGTAGGATTTCAAATTTCAAACAAAAGACGGAAGCAACTTACAAGCTATTTGGGAGAAAATTACTTACCTTTTAGAGTGACCATTACATTTATGGAATTTATGTCTTTTTTGTACTCTAATAATGGTCCTATCCTATGGTAGATTAGTAAATATACTTACATTCGCAAACTTACTTTGATTCAAGAAGCTCAAGCTTGGGGAAAATGGTATTATCTCTATTTGGTATGATTTTTGACTTTATCGCATGCATATGTTGTGGACTTATTTGACTCTGATGGCATGCGCTGCAAACATATGTGACTTTGATGGCATGAGTTGTGGAATGGGGATTTGTTTTGTTTGCATTTTTACGCGTTATGCTGTCGGAATTTTGATAGCTTACCAATGTAGTCAAGGTTTAGGGTTTATTTGGCTAGTCGGAAGTTATATAAGTTTTGGATTGGTGTGCATAGTGATATAAAACTCTAGAATTTTACTTTGTCTCTCTAAATATTTTAGAAGAGAATTTATTCTCTCTTTAGGGTTTATAATCTCTTCTTCCAATGATAACGCACATAGATACTATCTCTCTAGAATTTATACTTTCTCTAGTCTCCGTCAACAAGACATATATGGAGTCTTATGATGATTGAAATTACATTAAATAGATACTTTATGCTATGACACATTTTTGGCTAAAAAAACCTAAAAATTTGATGAAATTATTGAAAAAACTTGAAATGAAAAACTCGCAAATGTTAAATCCCCATTTCGATCAGAGCATGTATTTGGTATATACTTCAAGCCTATAAAGACAAGTTTGCAAAAAGCTGAAAATTTTCATCAGCTGTAAATAATCACGATTATTTACTTTGGTTGCAAATATTTGTTTTGAGCAACACCCTCTACTTCTACTCAGCCAAAAACTGTCAAGGCATCAAAGCCTCAGGATACCCAAGAAGAAGACCAACTATCTACCTCCACAAAAGAACCACCAGCAGTTATGACGCAGTAGGAAACCACACATGAGGCTGTAGGCACATCTCAGCTGGCAGGACAAGAGGAGTGGCAAACAAACGACGAGGTAATAGTCCAAGTGCAGATGCAGGAAATGATGGAGAGACTCCGTTCAGTAGCATTAAACCGCAACACAAAGGCCAAGGAACTTGAGATGGTGATCGACGCTCTCCAAGGAGAGTTAGAAGACAGGATGACTGTCGTCAGCGATCTTCAAAGGCAGGTGCAAGAGATGAAGGCAGAACCTGAACAGAATCAGTTAGCCAGAGATAGGCAACAAAATAAAATGGAGGAATTAGGTGAATTACTTACCAAATTATCTGATGCCTGCAAAGAAAAAGAGGAGCAGCTGACAGAAGTTATGAATGAACTTCTTACAACATCTCTGTCAGCTCAGAAAATTCAGGTGCAATTAGATGTTGCCAATGCTTCTCTGCAGTATTTTAAACAGCAGATCAATGATCAGACAATTTCCTTACGGCAAGTTAGAGAAAATCCAGCCGTGGCCTCGATCAAAGGAACTGATGAAGTGTACAAGGCACTCGAGAAGAAAAACAAAGACCTTCAATTGGAATTAACGCTAGAACAATCACAGATGCAGGTTCAGAGAGAGGAGGAGCTCTTAAAGGAGATAGCAGAACTCAAGCGGATTAATCAACTCCTCAGAGATGGAAAACCAGACATGTAGGAAGAGGTAGGCACTTCAGAGCCACCACGATAGACATACCCTCGGTCTTGTTTGCTGAGTTTGAGACACAGTCCATAGCAGAGCCAAGTGGTGATGAAGATTTTGAGATTAACATCACGAATGAAGACACAGTGCCAATGGTCTAGCTGTCAAAAGCTAAAGAAGACACATTGAAGGAGAATATCACCCTAGAGGTGGATGAGCAGTGGAAATCCGCTATGGATTGGGAGTTGAGAGTTTTACACTCTGTCAATGTTACTCAAATCACTCCCCATCAGATCAATGCTCAATGGCATCAACAATCCCTGTCGTACATTCTCATCAAAGTGGAATTATTACAGGTGAAAGAGAGGCTGTACAAAGATATGCAAGAAGATGGCGTAGATAAAGACTACCCAAAGTGGAGGGTTAAGCTGACTGAACAAGAATCCGAGATACCTGATTCTGTTCACAAGAGCACCTGCTGCCCTTCAAAGAGATCCAACCTTCTATCTTGTACCCAGAGTAAGGACATGGCAAGCGCATGAAGCACTGCAAAAGAAGAGGCCAACTTGGCTTAACTTCCCCTGGCTGCCAGCTCCAAAGAGAGGCCAATTGATAGAGGAATACATGGTGAGAACCCTAACGGGTGCCATGTCTTTCTTCAAGAGTATGCCAGATCTCTCATGTGCCATGTTATATAAGATTTGCAGGATGCTGCTCATATGTATACAAGTTTCTAATGAGCCTGAGCAAACAGGAGCCCCATGGCTATCATTTTTGAAAGGAAACAAGGGCTTATGCTATGATCTGAGTGGGAAACCTTCAGAAGAAGTCATTTACGGATTCTATGCCAGGTGCATGTTCTTGCCATGGAATAATATGTTGGCCTTTGAAGAAGCTTTCTACACTGGATTCTTCACCTGGCGAACGAAGATATTTGCGTCGGTGATCACCAACCTAACATCCAGGTTTATAGGATACTCAGCGGTGGAGATGAAGAATAAAGTAACAATGCAATTTCTACAAGTTCCCGACAAAGAAAGAAGAATCAGATACTAGAAGGCACTGGATGCGCTAAAAGACCGCCTCACCAATGGTCAACCCAAAGACTATTTCAACCCATAAAGCTGTGTCAAGGGACGACACAGGCAAGGAGGGGGGGAATGTTAGCAACAAGCTAACACAGACACCATTTTTTGGAGTTCTCTTCGTAAAACATTTATTATTTTGATAAATCGGGAATATTGTAACTCCTATTTTCTCGGATAAACTTTGTAATTAATGAGCCCAGGCTACAAGCTTCCAGATTGTATCAATCAATCATCACCCAGCTTTGGTAGAACTCCTGATTATTAGCTTTGACCACCCAAAAACCTTGGTTAAGGTATAAAAGCCAATTTTTGTAAGTTTTTTATAAGTTTTTGGATAAGAAATACACAACCTGAGCTAACAGCGCGAGAAGGAGAGAAGTGAGCTAACAACACTCACTTCTTTCCTTCTCGTGCTTCGTACTCCCTCTCTAGTTGTCACATTGCGATTGCGTTTGTTGCATTGCAACCGCAGGTAAGAGCTCTATGCATTGACGTAAGCTATTCACAGTATTTCGTAGCTTTTGGCATTGTCGACGAACCGCGGCCTAATTTCATCATAGCTAGGAATTTACACTTTTAAATCAAAAACTAAGCATAGGCGGGGTATTGGGGTATCATTGCTAAGCATTTAGATGCATTCTGGGTCGAAAACGACTCGGTCAAAAAATCCACTGCTGTTAATAATTGCGATTTTGGAACTTGACCTAAAGTGGGGTTTGAAACCATAAGCATGTGTGCTTAGGCCTTATAAACTTGTCCTAGAAGTTTTGTTACTTTTGAATATCATTTGATGTTGTAACGGATGTGATTTCTTGCCGGCGCGATTGGCTTTTGGTGATTTCAGTCACTTGAGTGTAGCTTGAGTAAGATGCGAGTTGTTAGTTGTTTTCCGAGAGATTGACAACTTCTTGTAGCCTCTATGCACTAGTCGAGTCAGCTTCATCCCATGGTTTGACAAATTAATCGTGGTTCTCGCTAATACTGCAATAAGATAGGATGGTGAGGTTAGACATGCGTCCCACAGATGGACCCCGAGAGTCCGAATTGAGCAAGGTCTCTATGTCAAACAAAACGCACCGGTTAGAAGGGGAGAGCGAGGGGGGGGGGGAGAAGACATAATATATACAATAATATAATCATAACAAATAAAGACTACATGCTCTGGATGTTCTTATTGGCATTGCAAGTGACGTGGAGCCAAGTGCACAGGTTAACGGAGGAGGGATGCTAGAAGGTGAGGGCACCTTCCCTGGGGGATTCACCATGGAAAACTTACCGCACCACGTAAGTGCAGGGGAGGGGTTTTTTTTACAAGTTACATAAGCGTATTAGGGCCAGGCCCCCAATAATTTATCTCCCAAGCTTAAAAATAAGGGAGGGGGTATCATGTTTATAGGGTCCGAGGGAGGGGGGGGAGGGGAGAGGTGAGAAAAGGAAAAAATGAGAGGAATTTTTTGTGTTTCAAAATAATGTCTTCCCAAAAGAGTCTTCTCTCAAACTTGTGAGTCAATAGCTACAAAGATAAATGCAGCAACTAACATTGCTTTGTATCAATTGCTTGTTCTGTGAGTATAGTTCATTTGTTGAGGGATGAAAGCTATAAGATTTTTTATAGATGCAAGTTTACACTGAGAACCTAACACAAATTTATAACCATGTTTTTTGAGTAATTTAGACATATCAAAATTGGATCAACAGAAGTGGTTTCTTGACACGTTGCCAGTCACTATGCTATACGCTCTTTGAATAGTTTTACTCAGTTAAATCATGTGAGACCTAAATTTCATATGTAAGATAGGGGTATGATAGTTTTTAGCATTAATTTTTGTATAAGCGTAGAAAGGGGGGTCATATTCTCTAATATGAGTCGTATATAGGGGTTTTATCAAAGTTGTCCGCTCGTAGGTGGCGTCCCGTTTTGTATATAGAGTGAATCCCCTGGGGCACCTTCAGGGTCTTGCAAGACATTCTTGAAGGCGGTGAGGGCGTCCACTGCATGAGCATCAACTTAGATTTGTAGGAGAAGGAAATGAGTATAATGAGAATCCTACGGCAATATTAATTTGAGCAGCTAGACATACCTTCAAAACCTCTTTCATGGAATCATGTAGCCTCCCCCCAATTACATAGCCGTAACTTCAAACAGTTGAAAGGAAATCACGAGCTTCCACCTTCACAAAGACCATTATTTTATTTTGCAGAGATTTTAGACCTTCCATGATGAAGCCTACACACCTTTTTGATGAAGGAGAACCCTAATTGACTCCCGCACAAGCTCAGAAACAAGATAGTGAAGAGGCGAGACTCCACTACACACTCAAAGAGCAACCATGAAGGGATTTACACATCAAGGAAAATTTGCAAAATTTTTCACTTAAGAAGCAGCCTTATCTTTCTTCCCCATGGCATTCTCATTTGATGTGTTAACTTTTGGGCATTTTTTCCAATTTTGAGCAAAACTAAGCCAATTTTAGCTCATTCTTGACCCAAAAAATATTTTTTATATGCAAAATCCCAAACAGAGTTGAACAAATCCCTAAATTTTTGGGATTGCTCACATACGCATAAAAAACATAGATATGCATCATTTTTCCATTTTGGATCACTTTTAATGCAGTTCTACGACAACACCCGTGAACTACTATTTTTGGGAGTATTTACCCACATCAACCTTTGTAAGCGAGATGAGTGTCCCACTATAAAACACCTAGAGTATGTAAATTTTCAACCTAAATTATGCATGTTACCAAGTGAAAAAACACCCATCGTTGCCACATTCAGTGCCACGACTCCCTAGATAGGTATGTACTTATGACAACATTCACGGCATCTGCTTTTACAGATATGTACATTATGTACACTGTGGTATTCACTCCTATAAATCCACAACCATATAAAATATTTTATTAAATTTCTCTCTAAATATAAACGTGCCACAGCACGACAACGTATTGTCATTATTGGACTTTTTCTTATTGTCCCTCTTTGTTGCGTTGCAATTACTCTTCATATTTCCCTTCTTATGGCAATAGTATCACTTAGCATCATGCATAGAATAACAAGATTTATTGTGAGTATTTTTATGCTCTTTGGACTTACCACAATCATGAGTGTGACCTCTTTGCTTGCAAGAATGAGCAACATAAGCATCACCATATTTGGTTGGATCAAGAGATTTCCTATGAATCTCCTCTCTAAGAAAACTCTCAACCACATTAAACCTCCTTTAAATACCAATGTGCCACCTTGTGCTAATCCCTTGGCTATACAAAATGTATCCAATGAGAAAGGCAAGGAACATAGTGAGTAAATAAATTGAACTTTGCCATCAAAGTTAATTTCTTGTGAAGTCAACTAGCAAAAAAGTATATTGAACTCATTCAAATGTGCCAACAGACTACCACCTTCCTTGATCATAAGTACCTCATAGAGCTACTTCATAATGTAGAAATTTTATTCTCATAAGTTTCAGATAGGTTTTTCCATACACTACGAGTGGTAGCCTCACCAATAGTGGTAAAGAATACTGACTCTACAAGATGCAAGCATATGGTAGACCTTGCATTTGCATCAAGTGATCATTTCCACTCTGTTTCAAACATGGCATCATCTTTTTGGAATTCAAAAAACGACACTAACTGGTTATTCTAGATCAAAACTTCCTGGATTTGCTCCTGCCATATGGAAAATTTTGTACCATCAAACTTGGGGATATTATAAACAACCTTCTTAGAAGATGATGCCATGACTACAAGAGGAAATTTATGGCAAGAAAACTAGCAGAATGTTTATAGACTGTTCACTATAAATGCAAAAAAATCCCAATCAACTGAGTAAAAAATTTTCATACAATGATCACAAGTCCCTTTCTCTGACTCCCGACTTTCCTTCCCTGTTCCAACCAATCTCCGATCCTCACTTTCACACACCTTCTCTCACATTTAAACACATACAAATGCACACACATTCATACATACATACAAACGCACACACACCCACAACAAGTGAATGCACCCTCACCCATACACCAAATACCTGCATGCTACGCACACACAAAAGAAAAAAACAAAGAAACTCGGCAACAACAGAAGCAAGAAAACAAAAGAAGAAGAATCTGCCAAGGTCACGCAACAAAATGATAAGTGGCACTGAAGGCATGCCCCGGCCGGCCCCAAAGACGACGAGCGCTCTCCCCGACGCACCAATGAATATATGACTCGCTAGCAAAACCCATTGATGCTACATTTCCCTAATAAACAAGTCACGATATAAACCTATTTCTACTTTCAGCCAGCTATCCCTTTTTGGTAAATTTATTGTATATTGCCACCTCTCTCTAAGTGATGGTCATAGAGGCACGCCTAGAAAATATTATCTCTTATCTACTTAAAACAAAGCAAGAGTCAACCATTTGGGACCGGTTGCCTTGCTTTGTCTCCTTGATTAGAGACAAAACCTAATCAAGATTATCCTAATAAACCAAGCCCTCACCTATATAAAGGCATTGACAGGTCACTTTCAGGGGGGAACAGAGAGAGAACACACCAACACAGATGGCACTATAGATACACACTCATACATTGATGCACTTGAGGAGTGGGTGACCCTCAAAGCACCATGAGCACCATAGGAGATGGGGTATAAAGTGCATTGCACACTTGGGCTTCATCAACACTCATTGTCGACCGCACCACCCCAAGCATTCCGATGAACGTGAGGTCCTTGATGCTAACCCACTAATCCACTAACAAAGAGAAGGCCATGATCCATATGGCCTTGCAAATCACCTTGGGTGTATCTCGTCGGTAGATCTCTTTTTCTCTCAGCTGTTGTTTTCATCTCATGGCAAATGGTTTGTTAGTATCACTGCTTGAATTGAGTCTTCCACATTTCAATGGGCTCTATTTGATCTGTGTGTGTGTGTGTGTGTGTGTGTGTGTGTGTGTGTGTGTGATTCAAGGTTTACTATCCGCGTCCTAGCCTCCTACAGCTAGGTGGTCCCCCCCCACCCCACCCCCCAATTTCACTTTCCCATGATGTGGTCTATGTACACGGGCCTAGTGTAGAGGCCGCCGGGCTCGCCTCATGTTTCTGCTTCTCAACGACTATGTAATTTTGGCATTGAATATGTCTAGTTTTTACTTATGATGATACCTATGTGCCTTTTTTCTATCGATGAACCTTCAATACCTATAGCTAGCTTCTTGTTTTTTTTTTTGAGCACTATAAAACACCTAGAATATGTAAATTATCAACCTAAATTACGCATGTTACCAAGTGGAAAAACACCCACCTGTGCCACATTCAGCACCACCACTCTCTTATGTATGTACTTATGACAACATTCACGGCATCTGCTTTTATAGATATGTACATGATGTAGACTGTGGTATTCACTCCCATACATCCACAACCATATAAAAAGGCTTTATTAACTTTCTTTCTAAATATGAACGTGCCACAACACGACAACGTATTGTCATTATTGGACTTTTTCTTATTGTCCCTATTTGTTGCATTGCAATTACTCTTCATATTTCCCTTTTTATGGCAATAGTATCACTTAGAATCATGCATAGAATAACAAGCTTTATTGTGAGTATTTTTATGCTCTCTAGACTTACCACAATAATGAGTGTGACCTCTTTGCTTGCAAGAAGGAGCAACATAAGCATCACCATATTTGGTTGGATCAAGATATTTTCTACGTATCTCCTCTCTAAGAAAACGTTCAACCAAATCAAACCTCATTTGTAAGAAAACTACCAAATACACCATTAAATACCAATGTGCCACGATGCTTAATCACTTATGGCTATACAAAATGTATCCCATGAGAAAGGTAAGGAACATAGTGAGAAAATAAATTGAACTTTGCCATCAACGTTAATTTTTTTTTTTTTCCGAGAAAAAGATCCTTCTATTAGTTAATGAAACTGCCCATAGGGCTACAACCACCTCTACAAGAGAGGGCTACAACAACCATGATGGGGAGACTCTCCCAATGAAAAAACAGCATATGTACAATGAGGCTAAATCAAGAGATGGGAGGAGGGAAAAGCCACACAATTGGTCGGTAGTGCCAACGGAGTACACCCTGGACCATGGTATAGAAAGGCCCAGGACGCCAGAGTGGAAGGAAAGCCTATCTGCTCCCGCATGCGATCGGAGCTACCCTGTAGTCCCTCGAGTTGTCCTCTGAGAGTGTGGATCAGCTCTAGCCAAAAATCAGGAACAGTCTCTGATGGTGGCACGGGGCGAGCCTCAAAGATGCGAAAGCAATGGGCCCGCCAGATGAACCAGAGTGTCAGGCCACTGATGAGCTCCCAAGACTCCTCTCTCTCACTGCACCACTCCTGTGGAGTAAGCTCTGTAGCAGGCTGGAGTGTAGGTCGCCCCTCCTGCATCACTATCATCCTACTGGTGGAAGATAGCTCACACTGAAGTGCCGAGCCCGAGAGGGTGGACCAAGCCACTGCTCCCCAAGTGTATTGTCGAGCCGTGGAGAGAGCAGGCATCAGCCAAAGAACTCGTAACCACACCTGCTGGGCCAAGGGACAGTCCCAAAGACAGTGATGCTGACTCTCCACTAGGTGGTCACAAGCTGCACATGCGACCGAGAGACCATTATGCACTAGCCAGCTCCCAACTGCTGTAGCTCTGTGTGCGACCAGCTATTGAAACAAGGTGACTCGCCTCGGCTGTCTGAAGTCCCACAAACTCTCCCAAAATGCTACTAAGAACTCAATTGTGAGACCCTCCTCCTGCCAATGAGGTGCTGCAGCGGGGAGGGCCTCTCTCTGTGATGCTAGTATATGACGTCCCAGTCAAACAGTGTACTGAAAGAAAGGTACTCCTGGGTGGTCTGCAGAAGAGAGGGATCCCTCCATAGCCACTCACCAGGATCCCACTGTACTCGTGCCAGTGGACAACACTCCCAAGCCCACAGCCTCCAGTGTCCACTCTCAAGAGCTGCTGGGTCAGGGTCTATGACACAAGTCCTCCCACATATGCCCACTACTCGGATCCTTTGAAAACAACACTCTCCTACCTGCGGGGCCTCTACTGCAACTCGCTGAAGGCGTCCCCCACCCTGAAGCTCAAAGAAAAGGCTTGGACAGTCTCTGAGCAGGCCCTCACTGAGGTAAGAACCTCCAATCGTGTGAAGGATCCCATCCACCGGGGTGCTACTAGCTCGAGAGGCGTGAGCCACTCAGCTGGAACTGACTTTGAGATGTCCTGGCACATGCTCTGCACCCCTCTCATTCCCTGTAATAGCTGGAGACCCTGCACCTCCTCTGACCAACCTGTGAACTCTAGCCAGTCACCTAAAGAGTGCGCTGGACCTGCTGCCATGGGACCCCAAGAAACATGAGACCGACTACCAACTAGGTGGCCTCTCTGAGTGCTAACCATGGGGTTCCAGACGAGGGGCTGCCGTAGGCGCTCCTCCATGCACGTAGGCTGTCTCTTCTCTAGGCCACATCGCAAGTGCTCCCAAGATCGAAGCAAACTCACAGCGAAGCGGTCCTCCAGTCTCCTGCTCAAACCAACTCTGCGCATCTCTGTAAAGATCCATCTGGTTGAAGGTTGCCAAGGGCCTCCTGCCTGAGGCACCCTAGCATGAATCCGCTGTAGCAAGAACTGCTTCCAGGGCTCCTCACCTGGGAGAAGTCCTCTGATGATGAACCTCCCAAGAAGGGCTCTGTTGTGCTGTGTTGGATCAATGATCCCAAGCCCTCCCTGTGAACAAGGAAGCGTGATGACCTGCCAAGCCACCTTGGCTTGGGCTATCTGAGTGTCACATCCCAACCAAAGGAAGTTCCTCATCTGCCTCTCTCCTGGATGATACGAGAACTCGAGAAGATCTAGTAGGAAGTGATGTACCACATAGTCGCCAACAACACCTGGTTGGCAACTACTACTCTGCCAGCCAAAGAAAGTTGTGATGAGCTCCAATGTAACAACTTTCTCCTGATAGACAGGAGAAGGGGAGCAATCTGCTGCTTGGGAGACAAGTCCAAACCAACCTGACAGCCGAAGTACCGAACTACAGTCCCTGGGGGAATCCACCTGAAACCGTCTCTAGGCATCCAATATGGCACAGGAGCACTACCAACAAAGAAAGTCACCGTCTTTCTCCAGTTGATCAGTGCGCCCGATGCACAATAGAAGGTCTCCAGAGCATGCTCACACCTGTGCAGATTGGCCTCCTCGCCACTATTGGATGGATACGCTGCGACGGACGTCAGCACAGCGAGAACTCACCTAACAAGGTTTGTCAGCTAAGGACAAAGCTCGACCCGCAGGCGCGTGGAAGCAAGCATAGGGTGTCAATCTACACTCGATCGACTCCTAACTAATTCCTATAGAGGTCTCTACCCAATGTCTAAGCTACAGCCTTCAGGAGTGCATAAGAGGAAACTTCCTACAACGCTTTCTAGAGCCGAATACCTATCAAACGGTCTTGAAATACCATAGAACTTAAAGGAGACCCTACTAACACCAATAGGTCGCCCTCCCTAAGGTCTATGAACCAAAACCCCAACCCAAAACACCTGGTGCAAAATCACGTAGGATGTCTGGCCGAAATTTGTAGGTTGTCGTTTCCGAAATCTAAAGTGCCTAATGTGTAGCTGTACTCAATGCGAACGCGTGGATATGCTAAAATGAGAAAGCGGATAACGTATGCTCACCGAATCACCAGATGAAGCTCGTAGATGGAGCTCTCAAAACCGGACCGTACGCGCACAATGTACGTATTGGTGCGTAGCTCTCGTCGGGGACAACACACTGCACTTCTCCACACTCGATTCCGATCACCGGTGCGCGCGTAGCGTCAAGATGAAGATCTCACTCTCTCTCGTACACAGTACGCTCACTCACAGAATTCCAACTTTTTAAAATGACAAAAGGTCCTTCATTAAGGTCAAAAAGTGGTATAAATACCTTACAATTCTCAAACCCTAATGTTCCAATTTAACCCTCTACTCAATCTAAATATCAGAACTGGGATACAATCTGGAAACTTCTGTAAGTCCCAATATTTACAAAGGTGAAATGTCGGGTTTCCTCAATAAATGAATAATTACAAAAAATAATAATCCGCCGAGCAGTCATTTTCCGTAGGGTGTGTCCAACTGCTAACACTCCCCCTCTCCTTGTTCATGTCATCCCCGACATGGCTGTTGAGCTGCTTCTTCATCGTAGGCTTTCTCTCATCTTGAGCAGTGACTCATATCTTGCATGTTGAGCTAGTAGTGTCGGGCCGAATATATCTGTGCTGATTGTGAAGAAGCCGGTGTAGAAAGCTTCTTCAAAGGCCTGGAGGTGATAGGATGGCAAATACATGATCCTTTGATACAGTGCATGTATCACCTCCTTGGAAGGCTGACCTAGACAGATCGTATGTACATCTGTATGTATCTTGAAAGAAGAAGATACTGTCTATCACCTGGCCTGGTTTGAACGTCTCAAAGGCTGCCAAAAGTGTTTTGCAAATCTTTCTCATCATAATGCAAGATAGGTCAGGCGAGCCAGTGAACAATTTGATGGCGCCCATTAGGGTTTTCACCATGTATTGAACACTTATTCTCTTGCCTGCCTTCAAGCCTGGAAGCTTTGGGTAATTTAGCCAAGTAGGTTGGCTTCTTTGCAATAGCTCATGGGCCTTCCACGTCTGCATCCTTGGTAGAGGGCAGAAACTTAGGTTATCTCTGATGACTTTTAGTGCCTCTACGAGATGGATTAGATACTGTGGATACTTTGTCAGCCGTGCCTTTCTCCACTTGGGTTGAGAGTCGACTATCAACTTTACCCCTTCAGGCTTGGAAATGTTTGCTTTGTACAGTGGCATTGTTGGCTCCTGTCTGATTCTTTTGTTGATTGTGGCAGCTTCGTACTTTAGCAGAGGATATGGGAGAGAGGGCTGTAGCCATTCACGCCGAAGGTTGCTGGCGTCTATCGTTTGAATAGTCATTGATTTAAAGACCCTCTGCTCCCATTCCAAGGCTTCTTTGGCTGTGTCTCTGATTTTCGCTTCTATGGTCTTTCGCAGCTTCTCTTCTTCTTCTTGTGTCAGATCTTGTGGCTCTTGTGAGGGTCCTACAAGGATTTCCTCTTGCATGGTGGTGTCCACAGGATCTGCCACATTCTCTAAGTCTATTCCTTCCATGGCTGCTGGCCCTGTGCTTAACTGCTCTTCTGTTTGCTGCTGGCCTCTCAGCTCGTCTATTTGCCTCTAAAATGTCTTCTTTTCCGCTTCAGCTTGTTCTCCCATATTCACAAGGAGGTCGTTTAGATCGGCATTTATCTTTTCCGCCTCTTTGAGCTTTCTCTTGATGGTTTTCTAGCTTATTCTGAAATGCTTTGTGATATTCTTCCATGCGGGTTTGCATGACCACTGACCCCTCGGTCATCATCAGCCTCTGCTTTTTCTCTAAGGTTAACTCTTTTTGGAGCTCTTTCATTTGTTCTTCATAAAGCTCCGTCTCTGAAGTGGTGTGAGTCGAGCTAGCAGCTCTGACTCTGGCAGGAGATGCCCGTAGCCGTTGGATGGTTTGATCTTTGACTTTAATCTGGTCTTTTAGCTCGATGACCTCACCCTGGCTAGCTTCCTGCTCTATTTCTGCCTTCTCTTTGGCATTTCTCATGGCTTCCACTTCCTTGGATTCTTCAGCAAGTTGTAGGGCTAGTTTGTCCCTTTCCCTCTCTGCATTTGTCAATGCCTTGATGAGTTTTTTGTATTCGTCTTCAGCTCCTTGCAGTCTTTGAGCTACTGCCTCATTTTCTCGTTCCATCTCTTGGCATCTTTGCAATGCCGTGGTCAGACTAGCTTGCAGCTCTGCTTCCTTCTCTATATGCCCTTGGCTTTGTTTTTGGAGAGAGTCAACTTCAAATTTGATCAGAACTTCATTGGCTTTGAGATTAGCCATCTCACTTTCCGTGGCCATCGATTGTGCCCTGAGCCCGGTTAGCTTGTTCATCACCACATCCCAATCATTGGTGGGTGGCTGCAGGTCCACCGTATCAGGTCCATCTCTTTTAGTTCCACTAACCGCAGGCTCTACAGATGTTCTTTGGGCCTTGTGCTTGCCAAGTCAAATGCTACTGTGGCTGCCTCTTCTCTTGAGTAACCCGCAACTAGTAGATCACGAAATGTGTTAAACCTTCTTTCCTCTGGATCTATCTTTTCCTCTTTCCGTTCATCTTCTTCTTGCTCCTCTTGCTCTTGGCTCTTTTCTTGCTGAAAATATTCTTGTTCCTCCTCCTTTTTTTGGGTTTGTGGAGGGCTACAAGGAGGTGGTGATGGCAGTGGACTGGACTCCGGGCTTGACGGTGGAGTTGGTGGCTTCTTCTTGAAGTCCTGGTCTGCCTTGGTCTTCCGCTCTCTTTCCTGGCCTTCCTGCTCTTCTAGCAGTTGCCGTCATACTTTATCCACTTCTTCTTCTGTAAATGGGATGTTTTCTGTCGTAGCATCCAATATCTCAAAATTCTTAATGTAATCTTCAAATCTGTCTTTGTGCACCCTTTGGAATGATCCCGACATGGCTTCCAGGGACGGCTTCCATAATTTGCTCAAATCTCCCTTGAGGGCTCTTTCCGCTCTGAAGCTTTCCATTAGCCGCTCTAGCCGTGCCGCTTTTTGTGATTTTGTCTCTTTGACCGGCACTTGTACAGATTCTTTCTTTCCCTTCTTTAGCTCTGGCTGCTCCTCTTGCACGGTCTCTAACCTGCACTTCAAACGTGTTGCTACCCTCGGTGCTTTGGGCGGTTCATCCTCTTTATCTTCCTTGAGCCTTAGCCAGTCATTCTGTGATGGAGGGTCAGGCCATCTTCCCTTGGTGTGCATTGTCCCATAAACCACTTTCATGATCATCTCACCCGGCACAATGTAGGTGGGGTTCTTGTTGCCCATCTTCACCAGATTGTCATGGATATAAGCAGCATAGTTGATCACCTTCGACTTGCTCTTCTGCATTGCCCAGGTGAAGGTTGTGGCAATTGCTCTAGGCGGCATTTTGTACTTTTGTGGCCGCTTTGTACACATATGGAAGTACTAGTTATAAAGCTGGCTCATGATGGCCACTTTAGGGTTTGCAATGTCTTCAAAGGTGTAGTTGCTCTTCTTTTCTGTGAACACCTTGACTTCATCTCGACGCTTTGTCACACTATCCCCTTTGTTGGAGAGGTCTAGTGCGGCTGCCACTACTTTCTCTGTGATTACAATCACAGTGTCTGGCTTGCTCTGCAGATCCGTAACTCTGGCCACTCCATCTTCTTTGATTGTAGTCCTGAATTCCCATACTCTTTTTATGTCAATTCCAGCTGGCACAACTTCAAAATAGTTATGGAGATCTATTTTCTCCAGGTACTCTGCCATTTTGCTTCTGGAAAAATCATTGAGCTCCCGAGGTAGCATGGGTAGCTCTATTACATTTCCTTCGGTATCTTTGAGCACACCTTGGTAGATCTTCAGATCATTAGACTCTAGCAAGTCCTCTTGAATCCATGTGCTGGTTGGCTTTAGAGTTCCTTCTGGGATGACAAACGGCTCCACTTATTCCAAATAATCTTTTATGGTCATCCTCTTCTTCTTTGCCGGTGATTTTGCGGCTGCCATAGATCCTATTGCACTCACTAGTCCGAAGTTAGTGTTTTTTCCATATCAGCTGAAAAACTGAGTTTGAACTATCCAAATGACTTGAAAATTAAAATAAAACTTAAAAGGAACTTGGGAAACCCTGCATGTGCTCACAATATAATTCTGGACAAAATTTATCATTTAGACATCCTACGTGTAGGATGTCTTTTTCATTAGTTTTTGGTGAAACTTGGCAGGCTGGTGGCCCTTGGCCTGTGCAACATGGCTATGTGATTGGAATTGGGTTTGGGCATCAAAAAGAGCATTTTTGGGCAGATTCTTGCTTTAGGCTCACAAATTGGGTAGGATGTCCACAACAGGTGGCAAATGATATTCAAATGGGTTGGAATTTGATATATGGGCTCCTTGCACCATGGTAATGGCTCCCATGATTTCATTTCTTGCATAGAAGGTCAAAATTGAGCTGGAGACATCCTACGCGTAGGATGTATTTCTCATCAAAATAGCTTGAGATTTGTTCTGTGGGTAGTTCTTGGCATGTGGAACATGGCCCTGCTCTTGGATTTTGATTTGGATAGGAATTGATGTTGGTAAGAGCATGTGTAGTGTTTTTGGGCTCAAAAAGTGTATCTTGGAGGTGTTGGGGGTCAAAAATGATTAGAATGGCTTGAAACTTGATATATGAGCTCTTGAAGGTGATATAAAGAGATCTGGAATTGAAAAACATCATCTGTGGGCCAAAAATGTCATTTAGACATCCTACGTGTAGAATGTCTATTTCATCATTTCTTGCATGTGACCACACAGATTGGTTGGCAATGTGCCCATGAATGTATTGTGCAAGTTTCATGTGATTTGGACAAGTTTTGGTAGGTCTATGGTCCATTATTCCCTCCATGCCCTAACTTTGCGTTTTTTGGTGCACATGAGGTCAATTTTTGTCCAACTGTGATGAAACTTGGTGGCTAGTATGTAAAGGATATTTAGAAACTTTGTGTGATGAGAGATGTTGGGGTTGGTGCCTAGAAATGGCCTTGAGACATCCTACGCGTAGGATGTCTCCTGATGAAATTTTTGTGGAGACTACTACTGGTGCTTGCCCTTAGTCCCCCTGAGTCCCTTTTAAGCATAATTTTCAACCAAAAACTCAAATTGATAGATAAAAACTCCCTGTGTGGATTTTAGAGCCTCCGAGCCGTTTTCTGACTTTTGGAGTGCTTTTCGGCGATGAAATTTCTTGATGTTGGTCTCCATAGCTTCCCGATCCCTTGGGGATCCTTGCTGTATGGTTTTTGTCGCCTTTGGCTTCACCGGAGCTCCATTTGACAATTTGTCGCTCTAGAAGCATCTGTGGTTGCGTTTACATATCGCCGATGACTTGTGGTGGTCTATCACCATAGTACTTGCTGGTTGATGGTCTAGGAAAGCCGCTCATGAAGTTTGGTGGCAAACGGACATGCGGTTTGGCCGCGAGAGCTATTTGACGCTTTGTGTGTCTAATGCTGTTTCTGAAGTTTAGTGCCGCTTCGGGTCACCTTTTGGTCATGTGGGCTACATAGACTTGTCGAGCATGTCGAGATGCTTCTACCCATGAATTTTGGTAGCATTTGGGTGCCTTTCCGCTGATTTCCCATTTGGTGGCTGCTTGCGGGGCTCTAGGAATTAGGGTTTTTCCCGATGGTTTTCTATTGCCTTTGGGCATCCAAGAGTGGTCTCCTATGCTAGGGTAAGCCGCCAATGAAGTGTTATTGCTTTTGGGTTAGCCGTTAGGTGGCCATTTCTACTTGTAGATCTCTACTGCTCGCTTTTTGTGTGAACCCTACGCTAGTTTTCACGACAAAACGATAAAAATGCGCGAAAAGCTCAAGGTGGTGAGCCTACCTGTCATGTTTGGAGCTTGTTGGATAGTCGCGTGCGTCGTAGAAGCTATTGGAAGTTCCATTTGCTCTAGGTGGCAGAAGCTCTCTCTCAAAGGTCAATAGTGGAAATGAGCTTAAAATGAAGTGAAAATTTCTTATAATGGGGGTCCCCGAACCACTTTTCATGAAATTTGACATGTGCTCCCAACTTCTTGCGAGATGCGGTTTAGGCTCAAAAATTTCTTGATTTGGACTCCATTTGCCCAGTTTCCGAGAATTTGACGTTTCGGTCAAAATCTGGCCAAAACACGCTTTTCGCTTCATTCACAGAATTGCACCCCCACTGTACCATAGATTGTCCTATAGTCACTGATCATCCCCATATTTTTTTGTTTTTCATTACGACCGTTTTTTACATGCTTTTTGTATTTTTGAAGTTTTTCTGCCGAAAATTAGCAAAATTAAAAGAAAAATAGTAAATCATACCTAGAAAATCCCCAAAAATCATAATAAATCAAAAAAATCATCGCAAAACACTATATACACTCACATGTAATTTTTAAGGCTGGATTTCTCTGTTTTTTTAATATTTTGCCCGAAAAATGGCCATTTTTACTTATATACACACACCTAGGGGCTTGATTTGGTGTTTGGCCCTATATATTTGTCTATTCATGCTGTATAAGGGCATATGTATTTGGGTTAGTCCAAAAAATTTTGCAATCAAACAACAACCCTTAAAAATAGTCGAAAAACATGCCCTTTTTTGCTCTTTTTGCCATTGGGTCCACATTTGAGAATGCCTGCCCCCCCTAGCCGGAGTCCTCCCGGATGACAAGGTATCACCTCGGAGTATGTGCCGTGCATGGGTTGAAAAATATTTGCTAATGCTTGGCCGTGTAATGTGTCCCTATCTAATGCATACTCGATCAATGCATGGAAAAATTAATGCTGTGCAAGAGAAGGATATAAGTAATATGCTTATTGGCATTCGCCATCGAGGTTTCCTGTTTTCTTTGCAAGTAAAATTTGTAACTCTACTGCTCTTTTTTTGATCGTTTTTTGTGCAACAGTCGCGAGGTTTGTCGCTACTGTCGATATGGCTGTAGTTGTCTCCTTGGAGAGAATTTTCGTGGCAGAATTGGCCGTAGACCTTGTCTCTTTTGCTTTCCATGTGTAGCTTTGCCTTGCCAGTTTTTGTAGGTTTATTGCCAGTGCCTCGGTTGTCATTGTTTTGTTGCTGATTGGCACCCACATATAATCGGTTTGCCGGTCTCATATGCAGTTGTCTGCCTTCCGATGTTGCTTGTACTGAAGGGAGTTCCTTTTGCTTCGGTTTCGGGATCCAAAAGTGAGTCGCGTTTAAGTTGTTGTTGAGCATTTTCTTTGGGATCAATATCTGTCTTATTCCCTTGGTTTTTGATTGAACTGTTTGCTTCGGTTGACTTCTTCTGTTGTATTGTTGTTTGTCTGCCATGTCACCTCTATTCTTCCGCACCCATACTTGTCTTTCTTGTGTTGGTAACCTTGATCTTTTCACTACGGTTGGTGACTTTTTATGCATGTAGTGAGAATGTTTAGCAGTTCCCTATTTGTTCTTTAGTGACACCCTTGATTTTGGCTCTTTATCCATTGATTGCATTGCTGGCAGCTGATTCTTCTGGGGTTGCTGAGAAAAGGCTACCATATGTTGTTCTTGTGCATGCTGAATTTTGACTGCATTCGCATTCCAATCTATCTGCACATTATACTCTTTTTGCCAAGGTTTTCCCAACATGGGATGTTGTGTGCTTTCATCCTCGACCACATAAAATTTATGTGGGTAAATATATTGATGTAGTTGTACATACAATATAATCCAGCCCAATGTTTTCAGCGGATGTGATGTACTACTCTCCAGCACTTGTGGAGTAGAATGAAGTTAACCTGTGGGATTTAGCTATTTGTATAATCTGTAAGAGATCAAATTTGCTTGAGCTCTAGAATCAAGCAATGTCGTCAATTCAACTTGATTGCTACCCACTTTGATTGCAATTATTGGCTCCACTGTGTCTTCATCAAAATTCATTAGTCGAATGGCATTGATTCGCAACGGTGATCCACATTGTTGTTGTTGTCGTAGAAGCCTTCTTTTTGCAATGCGTTCTTTTGTTTCTGCTTGGGCTTCTTCTCATACCCTCTGTTTCTCCTTCATCCGTTGTTTTTCTTGATGGATTTGTTGAAGCATATCTTGTGTTAGTGGTAAATGATATTTCTTTAATCGACACCCACTAATCCAATTTGGCATTTCTTCACCTGCTAATGTAGCAAGCTTGACAGCTCCACTTTGTGATAGGTCACTAATCACAAAGGGTCCCATCCCTCGCTTCTTAAGTTTCTTGGCATGTTGCTTCAAGGTATAAACAAGTACATAATCACCTGTTTTGAACTCTTTCATGCGCACATGCTTGTCAAAAAACTCTTTTTGTCTTCTATTTTTAGCATAGATCGAAGCCACCGCTCGTAAGCGAAGTTCATCTAGCTTTTCAAGATCATCTATTCTTGAAGAGAGCTCATGCCCTGTCCATTCTAAGCATTTCGCTACTCATAGAGTTGGGATTAAAACTCTATGGGTAATATAGCATTTAGACCAAACACCATGTTGTACGGTGTTGTTCCTATCGATGTTTTGTAAGGTACCCTGTATGCCCATAGTGTTGAGTGTAGCTGCTGATCCCAGTCCGTTCTTGACTCTGATACAATTCTAGTGAGAACCGTACATAGTGTTTTATTTGTGGCCTCCGCTTGTCCATTTGCTTGTGGATGATATGGAGCATATTTTCTATGTATGACCATGAATTCCTCTAGCAGATATTCAATGAATTTATTAAGAAACTGTGTCTCTTGATCACTGAAAATTTCTATTGGTAATCCGTATCTCACAAAGACATTCTCATACAAAAATTGTGCGGTGGTTCTTGCATCTGGTTTTTGTGTTGCCTTGGCTTCCGCCCATTTTGTGAGATAGTTCGTAGCCACAATGATATATTGGGTATGGGTACGATATGCAGGGGGTGAAATAGGTCCCACAAAATCAATGCCCCATTTTGCAAACGCCCTTGCTCCCATCATTGGCTATAGTGGCATCTCATCTCTCTTTATCGGCACCTTGGTGCAATGAAATGCGTCACAATGCTTTACAAACTCGTCAGTGCCCATATGCAATGTAGGCCACCATATTCCTGCGGTTAAGATATATTTTGCCGTCTTATCGCCTGAAAAATGGCCTCCACTTATTCTGCCATGTGCGTGTTCTAGAATCAGCAGGTATTCTCTTTCACTTACACAGATTCTAATTTGATTGTCCTTTCCTCGCTTATAGAGTTGGTTCCCAATTAAATTATAGTCGCGAGCCTCAAGCTCTATAGCCCTTTTCCATGCTCTTGTTATATTTTCAGGAAACATCCTTGTGGTTAAGAAATCAATGATATATTGACTCCATGCAGGTGCAATGTTTACCTGAAACAATGTCGCGTGATCCACTGATCGTTTGGCACTACATATAGTACAATTGTTAACATAAGCATGTGTGTCAGCATACATAGTTGGCGAATAAACCCCTAATTGTTTTAGTCTCTGGTGTGTTTTCACTGTTGAACAATGAAATGCACAATCCTGGACATGTGCTTCTTCAAGATAACATTTGAATTCTTCCGGATTTATACATAATCGTAGAATTTGGTTCAATCCAAGATGATACAGCCGTCCTGCAATCAACTGGAAGTTTTTTGTTTGTCGAATTGTTTGCTGTTTGGATCTGTCTTCCTGGTTATCAAATCTGCATCCAAAGGAAAGAATGCTAACAATTTCCTGAGACCATTTGGGTATCATTTCAATATTGAAAAGATAAGCGTCAGGTATGTCATCATCTACTCCTTCAGGAGCTTCCCCGTTTTGTATCCTTGAAAGATGATCCACCGGTAGATGTGTTTTACCCTTTTTGACCACCATTGTGAAATCAAACTCTAGCAATATAATAAACCATTGTACAATTCTCCTTGTATTGCATGGTTTATTTACCAGATACAAAAGAGCTTGATGATCTGTGAAAAACACAAATTTGTTTGCGAGCAAATAATATCAAAATTTCTTTACAGCATAAATCATTCCTAGCCCCTCTCTTTCGATGGTTGTGTAGTTATTTTCTGCACTATTTAACTGTTGGCTTGCATAACAAACTAGAAAATCCATTGTTCCGTCTCCAGGTTGAGCCAGAATCCTCCCGATTGCATATGTAGAAGCATTAATGTGAACATGGAATATCTTTTCCCAATCCGGTGCTTTAAGTACAGGTGCTGATACAAGGTTTTCCTTCGGCTTTTGGAATGAAGTTTCACACTTCTCAGTCCAGTCGAAACTGACTAACAAACGATACAGAGGTTGTGCGATAAATGCATACATATATATATGAATCTTCGATAATATCCACAGTGTCCCATGAAGGATTGCACTTGTTTCGCATTAGTAGGCCTAGGAATGTCTACTATGAGTTTGATTTTGTGTAGGTCAGTGGTTATGCCATTTCTTGAGACAATGTGTCCTAAGATGTGGCCTTGCCTAACCATAAAAATGCACTTTTCCGGGTTAAAACAGATTCGATATGTTTTGCACTTCTCAAATACCTTTTGTAAATGGTCTATATGTTCCTCACGTAGGAGAGAGTGTACACAAATATCATCCATGTATATTTTCAAGAATGTTCTCAAGTATTCTTTGAATGCATGCGTCATTAATCTTTGAAAGGTAGCTGGGGCATTAGTTAAGCCAAAAGGCATAACTCTATACGCATATATTCCCCATTCTGTGGCAAACGCTATTTTGTGTTGATCCTCTATTGAAATTGCGAGTCGGTTATACCCTGAAAACCCATCTAGAAAGGAGTAAGCCCGTTTCCCGGCCACCCTCTCAAGTACATGTTCTGTGATCGGCAAGGGATAATTATCCCTTATGGTGGCTGCATTTACCTGTTTGAGGTTCACACACAGTCGCAGCTTTCCGTTCTTCTTGGGGACTACCACAATGCGTGACACCCAATCTGTATGTTCGATTTCGTAGATGAATTTAGCATTCGGGTAAAAGCATGTTAACTTGTCATGCTTTTTCATGTCTCGGACAATGCTAACTAGCACAATTTTGACATATGCTAACTCGTACAATAACTTGAGCTACATCTCCAAGATCTATGACATATGATATATCAATAGAAAGCACTTGAAACAAGGAATCCAAATGTACAACCTCAGACAGATTTTGATATTATTTGTAAAACATTTACCGGAGGCCCAACTTTTCGAAGATGTGCTAACTTGAAACTGCTAACTAGCACAAAAGCGCGACAGGTTAACATGCTTTCACCCATCCATCAGCTTATCAATCTCCTCTTTGACTCGTTTAGCAAATGTGGCATTATATGTATAAGGATGTTGTTTGCTAGGTTTGGCATCTGATTTCAAAGGAATTGTATGTTGGCATATCGATGGATCAACTCCTTTGAGGTCTTTGTAGGACCATGCAAACACATCTTTATACTTCTTGAGAAGTTGTGTTAGCCGTTCTTCTTCTTCAGGCTCTAAATCGGTTGCGATATAGACCAGCTGAGGCTTCTCACCTGGTTCAGCGAGGTCTATCCGTTTTGGATTTTCTAGCCCATCGTAAGATTCTTGGTTTGTTCTTTCCTTGACTGGTGGTGTCATTATGATTTTTCTGTCCTGGATGGTGAATTTTCGATAGTGTGATGGTACATTCATGTTTCCTTTTTTTGACTTCTCATTACCATCACTTTCTCCCTCAGTAGTCCATACCTCTCGTAAAGACTGTTTCAGTTCTTGGTATTTCTTTTTACGCTCCAATTTGGTCCACTCTGGGTCTTTTGTTGTTTCTTGTTTTGATTTTTGTGATTTTTGTGATTTTGTTTCTGTTTTAGCTTTCTGTACTTGTCTTATTTCTTCTCGCGTTCTTTCCCTTCGAACTCTCGAGAATCTTCCTGATATTTAATCTTTTACACAATCCTCTGCTTTGACAAGCATTAGATAGTGATTTTTATCTTTTATCCTGGGCATCAGGTTATCTCTCGCTTTGTTTTCTGCTCGTTTGCTCCTATAGTGTTCCTGGCGTCTAGGGTGCTGATTGGCAAAATCATAAAACCTGATATTCTCTGTTTTCTCTCCACGCTTACTTGAGCTGTCTGAACACTCATTATCTACATCGTTATTTACCTCCAAATGCTCAGAGGAGTTAAAAAACTCTTCTTATTCTGGTGGTTCTACAATCTCATCTCCTTCTCGTATAATGCTTACCATGTAATAGGGTAGCACATCATAGCCATCCTTATCGTAAAATTTTGTCGTTGGACTATCTGCAATGGTACAGACATCCAATGTTGCTAGTATGTGTTCCCATTCTAGAGGTTCCAAGGCATCTTCAGGAAAAGGTTCCGGAATATAATCCTTGTCCCTAATCGCTCTTTCTAAGACGCATTCCTCTCTTTTTAAGCTCCCACAATGTGAAGCTCCGCACATCCATAGCTCTTTTTGTTGCCCTAACCATGCTGGGAGATCCGACCCTGCTAATGTAGCTGAATCAAACCCTTCCACTGGTGTCTGGTTCACATCCTTCTAACTATGGTCTTTCAGGTGTATTTTGGTTGTAGTCTCGCCATGTCTGAGGTATATGTGGTCATACCCCCAATCCTAGACCATCTTTAATTGTCGCATGAATGGTCTTCCAAGATAATCTCCTAATTTTTTTTTTGGTCAAAATTGACTATTGCAAATGTATGCTCGTACTCGATTCCGCACGAAGTGACAATTACTTTTTCTAAGAGTCCTAGAGGCTTCTCCATGAACCCATATGCCAATTGCAATTTCATTATGGTAGCTCTCAAAGGCGGTTTTCCAGATTTCTTTGGTGGCAATAGCGACTCCTGCTCCACTGTCAAGAATAGCTTTGGAAACTACTCCTTGGAATTTTACTGGTAGCGTGGTGTTTCCATCTTCTCCCTCGCAATATTCTCCGACCTTGTTTAAAGGTACTGGCCTAGTGTTTAGTTGAGGCCTGTCCAATTCTCTGATCCCTTCCTGAAGCTTTGAGGTGGGGTCTTTCACTCCAAATTTTTCTAGGAATTTGCCTACTGTGGTCCACATGTTTTGTCGTAACCTTAGGGGTTCGGCTAATGTGATTGTGCATGCCACCGGGGTGGCCAATAACTCAATCAACCCTTGTGAATACATCACTCTGCTAGAAGATGGCCTTTGAGATGGGATTGCTCTCACCTCAGACTTGGCTTCATACTCTCCTAGGTAAGAGGGTAGAGTTTTCAGCAAGTCTGGTTGGCTGTGCCCCGAACTAATTGATCCCTGGTCTCTCCCTTGTGAATGTATATCAAAGTTCATTGGTGATCTTGTCTCAAATTCTTCAATAGGAGGTAAGATCTCATTTTTCTCTTTTCTCTTGCTATTCATGGGGTAACTCACCCTGTTAGCTTCATTGGCGTCACGGATTTGCTTCCATAGATCATCTAGACCGTTACAATCCTTACCCATTTCTGCCAATGTTTTAGGCTGGAACCCGTCACTTGCCTCATCTGTCGTATTTGGCACTATGATAGGCTCTCCCCTAGACTCATAGGCATTCGTGAGTCTTTCCTTCGTTTCTTGTTCCTCTAAAGTTGGTTTGATAGGGGTTGGAGCTGGTACTTCATGCCAATTTGCAGGTTTACCAAGCGGGTTTTCTATCGAAGATTGAACTGTTTCAATCATCTTTCTACACATTTCCAACCTCTGTTTTTCTATTTCAGCATATGGATAAGTTATCCATCTTTTCTCTTGGGTTTGGTTCTTTTTGAGTCTGGCTTCGTAAGCTTTTAGAAGTCCATCTAACTGCTCATTTAACTTTTCTGCCAACACTGATCCTCCTGAACCTGCACTTTTGGATTCTGCTATTTCCTTGGGTTCTATGGTTGCCGCAGTATGTGAGCTTAGGCTAGCTAGATCCTCTAACCGCTCTAATCTATCCTTAGTGTGTTTTAACTCCTCGGATAGAGCCGTTTGCTCTCATTCTCTCCGGGCTCTTATACGCGCCTTTCTAGCTTTCCAAGTGCTTCTCTGATTTTTCGTTTCTGAACTTGGGGCATTGGTTTTTGGCTCTTCAATTATGGGTTCGTTCGTCATTCTTTGAGCTTGGGCTCGTGTTACTGCCTGAATAGGTATGATTGTCTCATTTTCTGACTCTCCACTGGAAGGCACTGCTTCTAGCATGTTCAAGGTAGTTTTTGCTCCTTTGCTCGGGTTCTTAGGGAAATCCGGAATCAAATGAGTAACTCCACACTCGGTGCAATATGCGTTGACTCTAATGATTTCATCATGAGGACAGTCTCTTAGCCAATGGTCTCCGCCACACTTGTAGCAGGGTCCTTTAGGCTGTTGAGGTGCTCGTTGAGCTCCTCTTCGTTGGTATGCATGTCTCTGCCCGCCCATACCTCCGTTGGCTATGAACAACAATGTTCGTTCATCCAAGCTATATCTTCCTTCTCCTGCTGCCTGTGAAGCTGTTGGTGGTCCTGTACTTCCTATCATGCTCCATGGTTCTGGCATTGAGGGTTCTTTCAGTGGATAATAGACATGATTTGCGGCATACCCATTGGGATCTTCATAATATGCATGCATAGGAACCAAAGCCTTCTCTTCTGATTCAGTTACGGTTGGTGTGTACCTTATGCTGACTGGTCATAATCCTGGTAGGGGTGGTTGTTGCCCCAACACTGGTTGTGGTCTTTCTACACCTACAGGTCCTGGTAGGTTGCCTACTTGATACCTAGGCATCGGTGGAATTTGAGGAGATGCTACCTGAGCTTAGGGAGCGTAAGGTCTCTCTCTCTCACATATCCCTTGTTATAATTTAACATTCCTCCGTCCCATGGTTTGTCCATTTTGTTCAATAGCACACCACTTGGGCTGTTTAGCTTGGGGTTTGGCATACAAGTTAATCTTTTTTAGCACTTCCTCTACAAGCTTCTCCTGGTTTACAACTACTTCTCCTTTCGGTGCTATCTTAAAAGACTTGCTTCCACTTTGTTGTGAGGAGGAATCGTGGTCAAGATCTTTGAACTCACTCACTTTGTAGACTGCACAATTGTCTACAAGGTAAAGAGCCTCCTTAGTTAACTCATTTAACGTCGTGCTCCTCTTCATATGTAAGTCCTTCGAGAGATCTGCATTCCATAGTCCTTGGATAAATATAAGCATAAATCTGGACTAAGTTGGCAGTTCTTTTACAGGGCAGAACTTAACATATCTTTTTAGTCGTAGGGCTGCCTTTTGCACAGATTCCCCGTATTTCTTTTTGAATTTATGGATTTGCGAGTCTGTATTATGAGCTATCCCCCTTTGTGAGAATTCCTCGATAAACTCGTCAAACACCTCCTCCATAGACTCAAAGTCTCTACGCTCCACACAATCAAACCAGGTAGCAGCATCATCCTCTAGGGTTAGTCCAAACCCTGCAAATTGGGTAGGGAAGTCTAACACCTCTTCAACTCTAATTACACGCACAAAGGCTGCTACATGATCTCTAGGATCTCTGTTTCCCGTGTATTTCTTGTTTACCCATTTTTGCACATGAGAAGGTCTAATTCTACGATGGTCTACAAATCTCATCATTGGATCTCCTCGTCCTAATCAATATACCTCTTCTGGCCTTTGGTAGTAAGCGGGTTCCTCTCCCAGTGGTGCTCCTAAGCCATAATTTCTAACGTTTCTTGCAAGAGATGGTTCATCTCTTTGAACTCGCTCTATAGGTGGTCTTCTAGGCTCTGTTGACCCTTGAGTTTTTGGCTTACTCTTGCCTTGATACCTTGAATAGAGTGGTGGTTCTTGTAAATCCCTTAGCCCTCGTGCGGCTTGATAACCATCTCGATTTCGGTCTTGTTCTAATGTTGCACTATGTCGAAGCCATGCCTACAATGATGGCTGAGTTGCTGGTTGATTTTGGTTGTTGAATATCTGCGGTCGGGTAGAATGTGAGGTCGCTTCATACTCCTCTGAAAAGGGATTTGTCGACTCGCTAGGGGTGTAGGTGGCTCTTGGCACTTCATCGGGGGTATATGTTGATGCTCCTGGAACTGTTGCCTTTTCGACCTCCTCTGCGAGAATACGTTGGTATTCTTGCCCGTACCTATCAACAAAAACGATATTCTTCCCCATAGCAATTTCATAAGAGAATAAGTAAAGAACCTTGTCTTTGCTTAACTCGTTTGGGTAGGGTTCTTTGCAACGAAATTAAGAGACTATTCCCTCGCTCTCATGCTTGTAAATTCCCACATTCTCATTATAAGTTGAAACCCTAGTTGTTTTCTTATCATACATAACAAGCGCTCCAGGTCAATCAATGTTTGGAGGTGGTTCTTGAGTTTCTAAGACCATTTTTCCTTTCGCCACGTTATCTCCATATCTATTGTAATCCTCAGGGTTACTAACTATCAGATAGTGGTTCCCCTTTTAGTCTTAGAATCTATCTCCATCATCATAGACTCGAATTATCTCCAGTCTCTGAACCGGCCTTTCTTCAATACAAATACACTTGCGTCCTCGATAGTCAGAATAAACTAGGGATCCCCTCGAGTTTGTTCCTTCTAAGAAGATCACAGTGAACTTAAAATCATTCAAATGATTTAGGGAGGTGCTTCCCCTTGGCATTGGTCCGTCATAGGTGAAACCGCCTGGCTGTTGACTTCCCATCATGAAGAAGGATTTGTCTGATGAAGTGTCAGTATCACGACCCTCTTCACATCGGTGCTAGTGGATCTAGCCTTGCCTAAGTTACACTCTCCTCGGTGGACACTAAGCTACCTTGGTCACCTGCCACCTTTTGGTCTCTAGCAATGCAATTTATACAAATCCAACCACTCATCTGGCAAAGGATCAATCTCCACACAACTTCTTGCTTTGCTGCTGAATATACCTCGGTGTATACAAGCGTTTAATTTCGGCAATCGAATCAAAGTATCTAACCGTTAGAGGTGATTTTAGTAATGATTGGTACAACTGGAGAGTTAATCTCAACCACTACTGTATTTTATACACTTCTGATGTTCTGGATTAGGTCTACTAATTTGGAACTGTACCTCCCTCGGATGTTGGTCAATTTACCTGAAAAAGTCTTAATTTTGTCCTTGCTTCGTCAAAAGTTCAAACAAGGTCCAAATTCACTTCTGAAAGAAGTTCTGGAATCCTCTAGTCAAATGAAACATCACTGTATAACCTTAGTCAGTTTTTCTCTTTCCTAAACCCCAATAGACATCCTACGTGTAGGATGTCTCCTGCTCTGTTTTGCTTGGATTTTTGCACTATGGATTTCCCCTTGATGTGCTGAGTCCACAACTGTTTTTACTTTTTGATTTGGACACCTTTAAGTTGGTCAATGGATCAGAAATCTGTTCCGACAGCCTGCTGTTGGTCTGATCAGTCAAATCAACTCTAATTTGGACCAAAATTGACTAGGAGGCTTGCCTCAGGCTATACAAAACCCTGCTAGGCCTACAGTCAGTTTCTGGCTTGAATTTCATGCAAAATACATTCTACGCGTAGCATGTCTTTTTGCTCAAAATGGCTTCAAATGCAAAGCATAGACTCCTCTTGAGGTGCTAATCACTTTGGTATGCTCAAATCAAGAAATGAAGTGCCAGATAACCCAAAACACATCCTATGCGTAGGATGTCTTTTTGGCCTATTTGACCCCAGACTTGATCCACAACTCCCCCTTGATGTCAGCAACCCAACGGTATGCTTAAATCTGGATTTGGATTTCAAAAGTCCCCAATTTTAGCTGTTCTAGCCTTTTTTAGTCAAAAGTGCTAAAGTCTGCCTAGAATCCAATTTTCTCACCCAAATGAGATGAAACCTCTCTCTTTCACTCAATATATCATGCAGATCATGCTCATGCATCCATCCTATGGTGTTGGTCTTAAAATAATGCCTTGGCACAATTTGGGTAGGATGTTTGGCAATTGACTAGGAGGCTTGCCTCAGGCTATACAAAACCCTGCTAGGCCTACAGTCAGTTTCTGGCTTGAATTTCATGCAAAATACATTCTACGCGTAGCATGTCTTTTTGCTCAAAATGGCTTCAAATGCAAAGCATAGACTCCTCTTGAGGTGCTAATCACTTTGGTATGCTCAAATCAAGAAATGAAGTGCCAGATAACCCAAAACACATCCTATGCGTAGGATGTCTTTTTGGCCTATTTGACCCCAGACTTGATCCACAACTCCCCCTTGATGTCAGCAACCCAACGGTATGCTTAAATCTGGATTTGGATTTCAAAAGTCCCCAATTTTAGCTGTTCTAGCCTTTTTTAGTCAAAAGTGCTAAAGTCTGCCTAGAATCCAATTTTCTCACCCAAATGAGATGAAACCTCTCTCTTTCACTCAATATATCATGCATATCATGCTCATGCATCCATCCTATGGTGTTGGTCTTAAAATAATGCCTTGGCACAATTTGGGTAGGATGTTTGGCAATTTCTATGTATCTAGCCTTATCTTGTCAAGATATGGTCAAATTTCCACTTTCCAGGTGAAAATAGGGTAAAAACTATCTCAAAATTTCAAAATTCCCACCAGATTAGCCTGTAGACATCCTACGCATAGGATGTCTCCTAGCTTAAAATTAAATTTTTTCTTGACAGAAATGCTCCTGATGCTCTGCAGCTCTATCAGAAACACTCATAGTAGCTTTTGGACTTCGCTTCAGCTTTCAAACACACTTTTGCGTCTTTTACAACCTTATGATGAATCTAACAAGCAAGTATACAGGCATGAAGTGCTCTAGATCCTGAATCATGATGTCCTACTTACTCTACTCCTACTCCTCATGTAAAATGGTGATAATGGTGTTTTGGTTGCTTCCTGGCCTCTCCGAACTCTCAAGCTCTCCTCTCCCCGCTTCTACCACTCCAACTCCTACTCTCTACACCACAACTCAACTAAAAACTACCTAAGTCTACCTAAGTCGAAGGATCTAGGCCAGACACACGCTCCCTAGACTCCCTCTAAGACCTAGAGAGTCCTCCACCCTCTCATCCTATCTAAATGTAAAACGAGACTCTTGGCAAGCCAAAGAATCCCTATCCTCAAGGACTAGTTTCGGTCACCTACCTAGGGTTTTCGTCCCCGGCAGCGGCGCCAATGTTCGACGGATACACCGCGACGGATGTCAGCACAACGAGAACTCACCTAACAAGATTTGTCAGCTAAGGACGAAGCTCGATCCGCAGGCGCGTGGAAGCAAGCATAGGGTGTCAATCTACACTCGATCGACTCCTAACTAATTCCTACAGAGGTCTCTACCCAATGTCTAAGGTATAGCGTTTAGGAGTGCTTAAGAGGAAACTTCCTACAACGCTTTCTAGAGCCGAATACCCATCAAACGGTCTCGAAATACCACAGAACTTAAAGGAGACCCTACTAACACCAATAGGTCGCCCTCCCTAAGGTCTATGAACAAAAACCCCAACCTAAAACACCTGGTGCAAAATCACGTAGGATGTCTGGACAAAATTTGCAGATCGTCGTTTCCAAAATCTAAAGTGCCTAATGTGTAGCTGTACTCAATGCGAACGCATGGATATGCTGAAATGCGAAAGCGGATAACGTATGCTCATCGAATCACCAGATGAAGCTCGTAGATGGAGCTCGCAAAACCGGACCGTACGCGTGCAATGTAGGTATTGGTGCATAGCTCTCGTCGGGGGCAACACGCTACACTTCTCCGCACTCGATTCCGACCACCGGTGCGCGCGTAGCATCAAGATGAAGCTCTCACTCTCTCTGGTACACAGTACGCTCACTCATAGACTTCCAACTTTTTAAAATGACAAAAGGTCCTTTATTAAGGTCAAAAAGTGGTATAAATACCTTACAATTCTCAAACCCTAATGTTCCAATTTAACCCTCTACTCAATCTAAATGTCAAAACTAGGATATAATATGAAACTTCTGTAAGCCCCAATATTTACAAAGGTGAAATGTTGGGTTTCCTCAATAAATGAATAATTACAAAAAATAATAATCCGCCGAGCAGTCATTTTCCGTAGGGTGTGTCCAGTTGCTAACAGCCATCTAAGTACAAGGCTGAGTCATCGGCAAACTCAACATCCACTAGCTCATCTCCCCGAATAGGGAGTGCTAAGCCCCAAAGACCAACCTGCTACGACACCAAAAACTTGCTCATTGCCTCCGCATAGAGCAAAAAGAGGAAGGGGGCAAGAGGACAGCCCTGTCTGACCGAGCATGTAAGCATGAAGCGATCACCTCTACCTCCTGCCAAGAGTACCTGACTATGAGCTTGTCTGTACAAAGCTGACACCCCTCTGATCCAAGCATCTGAGAAGCCCATCCTGTGTAGAGTGCCCTCTAGAAAGTCTCAGTCAACTCTATCGTATGCCTTCTCAAAATCAAGAAGAAGAATCACGAGTTCCACCACGAAGCCGTGCCAGGGAAGAAGCCTCCCAAAAAGTAAAGATGTTGTCAAGGATACTACGTTCCTTGACAAAACCTGTCTGAGTCCCATGTATAAGGCTCTCAAGGAGTAGAAGAATCCTCAAACTGAGACCTTGGCAAGGATTTTGTAGGCTGAGTTGAGGATGGTGATAGGGCACCACTGTTGAATCTCATCCAAGGAGCCACCCTCCTTGGGAATGAGGTAGATCAGGCCCCCACTCATGCTGTCAGGCATCACTCCTGTGTGCAAAATGTACTAAACAACATTGCAAAGATCTGGGCCAAGCATGTCCCAGTACTCCAAGAAAAAACTGGGAGTCAACCCATCCTCACCTAGACAGCTACCACGGGGGAGGGCCCTAAGAGCCGTGTGCAGCTCCTCAAGCTGAAGTGGAAACTCAAGCCTCTAACGCATCTCCTCACTCACAAGACAAGGCATCTATGCACAAACCTGATCCCTGCATGCATCTTGACGCTCTGACTGGGACTCTACAGACAGTAACTCATGGTAAAAGTCAGTAGCAACTGCACGCTGTCGTGCTGTGACACGTACATAGTGGGAACGCATGCTACAAAATCTATCTTGTATTTTTTTTAGATACATAATTATATTTCCTATAATGTACATATGCATATGTAAGTATAAAAATAAGCTTTCTATCTCATCTTATTATTTATCTCAAGGGTAATGTATTCTTACTTTACCATCAAAAAAATACTATGGGAAAAGTGTCAATAGCTCCGCCTCTTTAACTTGGGGCAAAAAAGCATTGATTCTTTATTTCTACTATTTCATTATCATCTCACACCCTAGCTAGATCCTATATCTAGGGTAAACTCCAATATATATATATTCTATGTATTTTTTATACTTTTCTTATATTTCTTTTTAAATAGCTACTAGGAGAGAATCAAATCCTAGTGGGACACTAGGTGGCATGATTTCAAAGATACACTTATTTTAATGCATTATTGCAAGCATGATTACGAAACTTTGTCAAGGAGCAATGTCATGATTTCATATGGCATGAGGTGTCCTTTGGAATCAAATGAAAGTCTAGGCTAAGGGGACCACATGAAGACTTTTGATGCCAGAAATGGACCCTATTTTGATGAATTTTTTACACAAGGTTCCAATCCGAATTGGAGAATGATTTTAAAATGAAAATCGTAGCTAATGAGCTGAAGTTTCTGCCCATATTTTTACTTTTTTATTTGGAGCTACGGTTGAGGAGATATGATCAAAATACTGGACTCCAGTCTGCCCACATCATGCAGGGACAGCTCATTTCCAACTTTTCCAATTCCTGTTCACACTGGCTCCTCTCTTCTTGTGTAAACCCTTGTGGGTTCCCTTCACCTATAAAAGGGGACCTCTTCTTCCTTGGAAGGAACTCAAGCATTCAAGCCATTGATGAGAGGAATTCTTGAGGGAGTGAGTAGTAATGCCTAATTGTACTTAGCCCCATTAACATAAGCCCAAGCCTACACTTTCTCCTAGAGGAAAACTAGCCATTCTTGTACGCCATCCTTGGAGGATCAACTCTAATCAAAGAAGGTGTTGTACTTGGCGTATCAATCAACGTTGAATTCTCCCCTCTTCTTCTCTCTCCCATCAATAATGGTGCCGAAGGGTTTCAAGTAAGATGTGTTCTACATTGATGTTTTCTTGATTTCTTGTTGTTTTCATTTTCATCTCTAATCCAACATATATATATGTATCTAATCTCATCTCCTTAACCAAACCTATCTCTCTCATTCTTAGTAATTCATCCTCTCTAGGTTCTCTTTGCTACAGGTACATCTCTCCCCGCAGTATCCTTATTGCCTACGGGCAAGAATAGGGCTTGGGAGGGAAACTTCTCATCTCTTCACTTCTCTCGTATCTACATTTCTCACATACTATCCTAGATGAATAACCCACATGATGATCATTTCTATCGCTTTCACTTTGTACGATCTATTAGAATTAACGTATGGATTAGCCGTAAAATACACTTTCAACAACGCATAGTGTTTCTCTTCGGCCCTGAAAGGCTCAATGAAATACTTCTATCACCGGATCCCATCATACTACCTCTCATAGACTATAATTTTTCTTTTGATGTAAGCGTAGTTATCTTGCTATGAACCAAGAGGATTTGTACACACAATTAATCCCAATCACTAGGCAAAATATATATATTATGGTAAGCACAAAACTACAATTCCAAAGAACAATTCGTAGCCTATTTGGTCAGCCAAGATTGAATGCCATTAACTCATCCATTAACCCTTTCATATTACCCATGATACGATATGACCATAGCCTTGATGTTTTCATCTTCGTATTGTTTTGACATTCTCTTTTGCGTTCTTTCTTTGTGTGTGTGTGAGTGCAAGAGAGAAAGAGTGAGTCTTCTTTGATTGCACTTCTTTCCAAACCCTAGTCTTCATGGCATCCATGGTTTAACTCCTTCATATAGTTTTTGTTGAGTTCTCTCACAAACTCTCACAGCCATAAGCCCGGTGCTTTCCTGGCAAGACCGCAAATTTCTCGACATATTTTTGGTGAACCCGACGCGAATCTGCTAGGGTGAGAGTTTGTGGGTAACCGTGGGTGATCATGTTGAGCAACAGGGTATGCATTTTGACCCAGCAACAATGCAAATGTTTCAAGCATTTGCAATGTTCATGCAACAACAACATGCTACTGAAAGCAGGGAGATTTCAGCAACGAAGGCCATACAAGCGGTCGTCAACAGAATGGATCAGTTCAATGGCAAAGATGTAACCAAGTACTTACGCGAGTATGTGAAGGAGATGGAGCTGCATCGCGTGTCAGAAGGTGAGATGATTCAAAGCTTTGAGCTAGTTGTTGCTCCAGAAATTAGGGAGCATGTTAGGGCAATTAAAGATGGGCATGGGAGAAATTGGGAAGAACTCAAAGTAGCTTTAAAGGAGGAATATTTCATGGAGGACTCTGAGAGAGTGACCAAAAGGACATTCTTAGAATGGGTAGTCAAGCCAAAGCAAGGACTATCAATAACAGAGCTACTTAGGGAATCTGAGCGGCGCTATGCACAACTCACTAGGACAGAAAGGGCCACACTAGATGCAGAGAAGATAGATCTTTTCTTATAAGCTGCAGGTAAAGAGTTTCAAGAAAATTTGGAGCTTCTTCTTGAAGATAAAGATGCTGAGCAAGGACTAAAGACCGATTGGAATGAGGTTGAAGGTACTGTCTCGCTGCTTGCCAAACGACAAAGAAGAAGGGACAAGATGGTAGTAAACACTACAAGTCCTTCCACCTCAACTTCTGACAAAATGGTAAAGCCTACTTTTATCGCTCCTAAGTTTGATGAGTCCATGCTAGATGAGCTTGTGAAGGGAATGCGTGACTTGAAGGTGAAGTTTGCAAAGCTTGAAGAAAAAGGCCAACCATCAGGGCCACTTCCTAGGCAAAGACAACAACCCAAAGAAGGGTTTGTTAATAGATGTATTTGGTGTGATAGTACAAACCATGTAAGAAGGGATTGTGATGATTTTAGTGATGCTTTGTCAAAAGATGTTGTCTTTTTTAAGGATGGTAAAATCCACTTAAGAGAGACAGGTCTACCCTTGAGAACTAACTTTGGGAAGGGGGGAATGCAAACCTTAGTTGAAGATATGGCAACCAAGCATGCCACCTCTTCAGTTGAGGCAGCTACTTATGGAGTAAAAATTGAACATTTTTGTGATGAAGAGGTGAGTGACCATCATGGTCAAATTTGGCCAAATGTCATGCAATTAGCTAAAAAGGGAAAGCTTATAAAAGAGATTCTACATGAAGTAGGTGATTGCATACGTCTAGAAACGGGATGGAATGATCCAGTGGACTCATTGTCAGTGCATGCCTACATTACAAAATGCCAACAAAATGAGGCAATTGTAGAAGAGAAGCGCAGACGTGAGAATGCTGATGAAGGACCATCAAAAAGAGCTTCTAGAAGTGGGGGAAGAAGCGACTCAATGCCTTCTCAAACACCCTCAACACAAGGAGCATCTCCACCTGAAGTACTCATGGAGGAGTCTACAACAGGAAAGAAGAAAGAGCCAACGAAAGGTAAGACAAAAGGCCCAACTTATAAACTACAATCTGATATTGAGGTTGCTACAGATTTAAAGAAAGTCTTGGAGGAAAGGATCTTGAATAGCAAGATTGAGTTTACTTTGGGAGAAGTTCTTGGCATTGCAAAGCGTGAATTCCATGAGGAGATCATTGACATCATCAAGAGAAAGAGGCAAACCCTTGCTGAAGTTTCTCGTCCACAGGTTGAAGGGGAAACCTCAAAGACACAAGGGATGCAACTGCAAAATAAGGAGAATGATGGAGCTGTGGTAGGATGCTACCAATCTAGTGGGAGAGTGAAGCAAGTGCATTTCTCAAATGATGATGAAGAAGTTGAAGATATTCCTAGGAGTTACTATTCACGAAGTCATTGGGCAAGGGCTACTACAGAAACTTTGGTCAAGGTAGGTGATCTTGAAGAGCCATTTGTTGCCTTGATTGACCATGGTTCAGAAATAAACATAATGTCAAAGAGTCTCTACAACAAGTGCAAATGGCCAATGGACACAGATCATGGTTGGATGGTAAAAGTGGCAAACAATTCATCCGGTGAATTGTATGCAGCATGTCCAGGTGTGAAGGTGACAATAGGTGATGTAAAGATTGACCAAAACTTCTTTGTACAGGATACATCTTCATATCATCTCATCCTTGGACAGCCCTACATTGTGGGAGTTCGAATGGAAACAAAGGTAATGGACGATGGTTCAGCATATGCTAGGATACGTAGCAAAGATGGTAAACGTGCTGTCCAATTTCTCACAGTTTGTGTAAACCATGAAAGAAATCGTGACAACCTCAGAGAACACCCTCTAAAGGTGAGCAAAGAGTTTCATGATCATAGAGAAATGATGGGTTTTGGCCAAGTACCATTGTAAAGCGGGATTGCAGTGGTACAGAAAGAAAAAGGGTCTCGCCTGATCCAAAAATAGGTGAAGCATTTTCAAAGAGCTCCTTGGTAACAAAGAATGGATCAGTATGTTTTACAAAACTTGAAGATTTGAAGAGATGTGATAAGCAATACGTGCATAATGTACAAATGTGCATGAAAAAGAGTGGGTTGCTAGAGCCTACTGAAAATGTTTTGGGTTTGTGTGAACAAGTTTCTTTTGTAGATACTATGGGTGAGCTTGATGCTATAATGAGGTCTAGTTTGCATCTTGAAAATGAAGTTGTGGAAGTTTGCTCTATGGAAATGTATCAAGTAATAGAAGCCTTTAAAGAAAGCCAAACAGTAGGCCCAGAAGTCCATGTTGAAACTAAATACAAGAGTGTAGCAAAGAAGGTGAAACCAGTAGCTTCACCCTTACCACCCAACAACAGGGAAAAGATTGAACAGGCTTCTTTACAACCAAGTTTGCGGAATCCTAAAAAGATCGGGCATACCTTCACAAAGGAGTCTTTTCAAGAGTTGCAGATTGGTTGCGAGGAGTTTCTAACACAGGAGGAGACAAAGTGCTTCAAAGAAATGCTTTCAAAGCATGGTAAGGCTTTTGCATTTGAGCCACATGAGATAGGATGTGTTGATCCTTATATTGTAGCTCCTATGGTAATTTTCACAATACCTCATGTGCCTTGGAATCTGCGGCCTATTCCGGTTCCAAAGGCTCATTTGCCAAAGTTAGTAGAGCTACTGAATGAGAAAATCAAAATGGGAATCTTGGAGCCTTCTTGTGCTCCATACTCAAACAGGTGGTTCACAGTTCCAAAGAAGAATGGTTCTCTACGCTTCATCCAAGATATGCAACCAGTGAACAAGGTTACAATTAGAAATGTAGGAACAGGTCCAATTGTGGATGAATTTGCAGAGGCGTTTGCAGGGAGGGCAATCTACTCAATGGGGGATCTCTACTCAGGGTATGATCAATTTCAGCTTGCAATCGAAAGCAGAGACTTGACAACGATGAGGACACCTTTGGGTTTGGTAAGGATGTGTACCTTGCCACAGGGAGCAACCAACTCGGTTGCACATATGATGAATGGGATGAATAAGGTCTTACGTGACTTTATTCCTCAAATCACAATGCCTTTCATTGATGATTTGCCTATCAAAGGATGTGAAGAAAATGACAAAGATGAAGCTTTGGATCTCAAGGGATCTCGCAGGTTTGTGGTAAATCACATAAATGATTGTGATAAAATTTTGTCTAGGTTGGAAGAAGTGAATCTTACATTGTCAGGGAAAAAGTCTATGTTTGGTGTCAAAGAAGTGCTCATTGTGGGGCACATGTGCGGGCCATATGGTAGGAAACCTTGTCCATCAAAGGTAGATGCCATCCAAAGAATGAAAGAAACATGCACTAGCATCACTGAGGTTAGAAGGTTTCTGGGAGCATGTGTCTTCTATGTTATTTGGATTCCACATTATGCACATGTAGCTGATCCTCTTTATCAGCTGCTTAGAAAGAATCAAAAGTTTAAATGGATAGAAGCACATGTAAAATCCATGAAAAAGCTAAAGGAGTTACTCCAGTCAGCAACGACTTTAAGAAAGGTAGACTATGAGTGTCAAAGGCCAGTGATTGTGACAGTAGATACCAGTCCTACAGGGATTGGATGGGCAATAGGGCAAGATGACAAAGAAGGACACAGGTATGTGGTAAGATTTGGAGCAAAGGTACTAAGTGCTCGCCAAAGAAACTATCCACAGATAAAGAGAGAGTTATGGGGTATGGTTACAGCCTTGAAAAGTGGGAAAGAGTACCTAATTGGTGCATGTGTGGTTGTAGAAACAGATTGTCTACCACTTCTTGGGATGATTACAAGCTGCTCAACACCAGACATTGCTATGTTGCGGTGGATTGCCTACATTAAGTCCTTAAATCCCGAGTTTAAGCACATTGCAGGTAAAGACAATACAGTGGCAGATATGCTATCAAGGGCAAGGTATGAAGATGAGTCACAAATGATTGATGAGGGAGATGATGTAGGCACAAAATTCTATTCTATCTCTCATGTCAAAGGTAACAATGTCTGCATGACTAATTCACTTGAATTGTTCTTGAAAGATCTTTATGAAGGTGATTGGCTTTCTATTGGAAGGTACTTGAGTACTCTAACAAAACACGATGATTGGTCTGAACAAGAATTCAAGAGAATACGCAAGAAAGCATATGGGTACTTTTTAAGGGATGGTTACTTGTGGAAGCATCCTAAACAAAAGGGTGCTACACCACAACGGGTTATATGTAAAAAAGAGACTCAAGTAAAGCTCATGCAAGAGTTTCATGAGAGTCTATGGGCTGGACACAGGGGTGTGTGGGCAACCTTCTTCAAGTTGAAAGAAAAATACTGGTGGAAGGGTATGTATAAAGATGTATCTCAGTTTGTAGAGTCATGTGTAACTTGTCAAATGTATTCAAATGTTCGACATCGTGATGGATTGCACCCTACATATCCACTAGCCATGCACTATAAATGGGTTGTGGATCTAGTCACGATGCCTTTAGGACTCTGGCAGATGAGATACTTGGTTCTTGCACGAGAGGACCTAACTAACTAGGTTGAAGGAAGAGCATTAAGAGCTAAGACCACAGAAGCTGTGTGCAAATTCCTTCTTGATGAGGTGATTTGCCGTTATGGTTGTGTGGGAAAAATCACTGCAGATCGAGGTGAACTGGATGCCGAAGAAGCAAGGGAGTTCTTTTCTAGATTAGGGATCAAGCTTTCTCTTACTACAGCTTACAACCCTGAAGGCAATGGAAAGAGTGAAAGAGGGAATCCTCCTATCATCAAAGCTTTGGCCAAGGCTTGCGAAGGAAGAATTGGTGAGTGGCCAAAACTGTTACCATATGCTTTATGGGCTGATCGTACAACACATAGCTCAGTAACTGGCTACATGCCTGCGGAGCTAATGTATGGTCAAAAGCCAGTGATGCCGATTGAAGATACAATTCCTACATGGAATGTACTACCTTGGCAAGAGGGGCTTAGTAGGGAAGATCTCCTTGCACTGCGTATAAGGCAGCTAGAGAGAAGACCTGGAGACATTGAAGCTGCAAAAGAACGACTCAAAAATGCAAGGTTGAAAAACAAGGACTATTTTGATAAGCGACATCGACTCAGGAGCAAAGCAATTGACAAAGGTGACTGGGTTTTAGTGTATGATAGTAGCCTTGATAACCAGCATACAGTCATGCGTAAGTTCTCAAAAAGATGGTTTGGACCGTATGTTGTAAAGCATGTGCATGAAAATGCTACTTACAGCTTGTCTGAACTAGATGGTACAGAAGTAAAGATTCCCATTGCAGGAAAAAGGATTAAAATGTTTAAGAGAAGAGGAGACAATGATCTCGAAGATATGGATGAGGAAGAAGAGAGAAACACAGGTGAAGATCAAAGTGAACATGAAGCCCTGGAATCATCCAGTGAAGAAGAAGACAAGGAAGATGTACAATCTTACAAAGAGACAATGTGGCACATACCGGAGGATGTGCAGGTTTAGAGGGGGTGGATGTCATGCTGTGACACGTACATAGTGGGAACGCATGCTACAAAATCTATCTTGTATTTTTTTTAGATACATAATTATATTTCCTATAATGTACATATGCATATGTAAGTATAAAAATAAGCTTTCTATCTCATCTTATTATTTATCTCAAGGGTAATGTATTCTTACTTTACCATCAAAAAAATACTATGGGAAAAGTGTCAATAGCTCCGCCTCTTTAACTTGGGGCAAAAAAGCATTGATTCTTTATTTCTACTATTTCATTATCATCTCACACCCTAGCTAGATCCTATATCTAGGGTAAACTCCAATATATATATATTCTATGTATTTTTTATACTTTTCTTATATTTCTTTTTAAATAGCTACTAGGAGAGAATCAAATCCTAGTGGGACACTAGGTGGCATGATTTCAAAGATACACTTATTTTAATGCATTATTGCAAGCATGATTACGAAACTTTGTCAAGGAGCAATGTCATGATTTCATATGGCATGAGGTGTCCTTTGGAATCAAATGAAAGTCTAGGCTAAGGGGACCACATGAAAACTTTTGATGCCAGAAATGGACCCTATTTTGATGAATTTTTTACACAAGGTTCCAATCCGAATTGGAGAATGATTTTAAAATGAAAATCGTAGCTAATGAGCTGAAGTTTCTGCCCATATTTTTACTTTTTTATTTGGAGCTACGGTTGAGGAGATATGATCAAAATACTGGACTCCAGTCTGCCCACATCATGCAGGGACAGCTCATTTCCAACTTTTCCAATTCCTGTTCACACTGGCTCCTCTCTTCTTGTGTAAACCCTTGTGGGTTCCCTTCACCTATAAAAGGGGACCTCTTCTTCCTTGGAAGGAACTCAAGCATTCAAGCCATTGATGAGAGGAATTCTTGAGGGAGTGAGTAGTAATGCCTAATTGTACTTAGCCCCATTAACATAAGCCCAAGCCTACACTTTCTCCTAGAGGAAAACTAGCCATTCTTGTACGCCATCCTTGGAGGATCAACTCTAATCAAAGAAGGTGTTGTACTTGGCGTATCAATCAACGTTGAATTCTCCCCTCTTCTTCTCTCTCCCATCAATAATGGTGCCGAAGGGTTTCAAGTAAGATGTGTTCTACATTGATGTTTTCTTGATTTCTTGTTGTTTTCATTTTCATCTCTAATCCAACATATATATATGTATCTAATCTCATCTCCTTAACCAAACCTATCTCTCTCATTCTTAGTAATTCATCCTCTCTAGGTTCTCTTTGCTACAGGTACATCTCTCCCCGCAGTATCCTTATTGCCTACGGGCAAGAATAGGGCTTGGGAGGGAAACTTCTCATCTCTTCACTTCTCTCGTATCTACATTTCTCACATACTATCCTAGATGAATAACCCACATGATGATCATTTCTATCGCTTTCACTTTGTACGATCTATTAGAATTAACGTATGGATTAGCCGTAAAATACACTTTCAACAACGCATAGTGTTTCTCTTCGGCCCTGAAAGGCTCAATGAAATACTTCTATCACCGGATCCCATCATACTACCTCTCATAGACTATAATTTTTCTTTTGATGTAAGCGTAGTTATCTTGCTATGAACCAAGAGGATTTGTACACACAATTAATCCCAATCACTAGGCAAAATATATATATTATGGTAAGCACAAAACTACAATTCCAAAGAACAATTCGTAGCCTATTTGGTCAGCCAAGATTGAATGCCATTAACTCATCCATTAACCCTTTCATATTACCCATGATACGATATGACCATAGCCTTGATGTTTTCATCTTCGTATTGTTTTGACATTCTCTTTTGCGTTCTTTCTTTGTGTGTGTGTGAGTGCAAGAGAGAAAGAGTGAGTCTTCTTTGATTGCACTTCTTTCCAAACCCTAGTCTTCATGGCATCCATGGTTTAACTCCTTCATATAGTTTTTGTTGAGTTCTCTCACAAACTCTCACAGCCATAAGCCTGGTGCTTTCCTGGCAAGACCGCAAATTTCTCGACAACGCATATCCTAGGGCTCAGAAGAAACTGACCCGTCGGGCCTCCTCAACAGACTGACCTTGGCATGCGAGTGCCGAGGTCCCACTGCCTCAAAGAAAGCACCAGTCACTATGTCGCCCTCTTGGGTCCACTGAGATGCCTATTGGTGGAAAGCAAACTCATGTCGCCTCTCCTCTGTGCTAGCAAGCTCCTGTCGAGCCTGCTGTAATTGCTCCTCCAACCAAGGACTGTCTGGATGCTGCTCCTGCATCCTCTGTAACAAAGCAATGCCCCATCTGAGATGCTGCTCCACCTCTCTTGCTGCAGCCCGGCGAGGCAGAGACTCTTGGAGAAAAAAATGGCTAATCTGAGCTAGGCCTTAGGCGACTCTGTCAGCAGGAGAGTCCTGCCTGTCCAAGCCCTCTGTCTAGAGAGCCTCAAACCTCTCTCTGAGTGATGAGTCCAACAAGACCCTCTCTGGGATGCAAAGCATCGTGCTCCCACTCCTCTGCCTGTCTACTACTGTGAGGATCACTGGTGCATGGTCCGAGAAGGAGGTCCCTGTCAGGATGCCCACTGTCCCTCCCAAGTCACTGAAGTGGTCACTAGTGTAGAAGCAATCTATCCGTGATAGATTCACTCCTCCCACTCTGTAGTCCGATTAAGAGAAGGCAAGGCTATCTGGGGGCCTCACAAAACCAAAGTGCTGCCAAACATCCGAGACCCTCAAAGTCATACAAAACCTCTCCCAAGCTGCCAACTCAACTCCATGCACACTAGCATGGCTACCACCAACCCTGTTAGAAGGGTCCTCCAGCATGTTGACGTCCCCTCCTATGCACCAATGTTCTGCCTGCTGCAGACTCCTCAACTATCCGTGACCAAAACTTTGCATGAGCACTCACCACATTGGATGCATAGACGTTCAGGAAACCCACTAGGCCACCCTGAACCTGCATAGTAATCCACCGAGCCCTGCTTGGCACAATAATCCCGCTACCCACAATGGCCTACTGCAAAGAGTCCACAATAGTCATACATACCCCACCCTGGATGCCTCCAGGCCGTCCAAAAGCAGCTGACCAAAAGTATCATATGGTCCACGCAAGAGTTGACCACAACGTCTAATGCGGCTCTCACAAAGATGGTGCTCCTGAAGCATAAGGAGATCAATCTCTCCTCCCACAAGGCAACGCTGAAGCTCTTGAAGCAGTCGGCCCCTCTGACACTGAAACTGGGGCCCACCTAGTCCCTGCACGTTCCATGAGACGATCCTCATGGGTAGCGAGAGAGAATAGATGCTGCTGCAGCAGCTAGACTGGCTATCTTCGAGGCTGGCTTGTATGGGGAGTAATTCGCATCCGAGCGTCCTCTAGATAGGCGTGACTACAACGAGTGCCTGGTCCAAGCCCAAGCAGATCGAGCCGTACGTAAAGCAACCTCCTCTGTCCACGAGTCCTCATGAATGTATACATAGCATGGCGATCACTGTGTATCGGCAAAGAAGTAAACCACAGTGTGTCTACATCCTGCTGAGTTTGGAGGTTTCAAACTTGGCCAATGGCCACAAAGTTTGGAGCATGTCTGTAACTCCTAGTTCTCCCATGTGGCAAGAGAACTCTAGGACTTGTGTGTGTAGCCATCCCAACACTGAGTCGAGAGTCCACTCTGTCTGGTCTCTGCCGCAGAGGGGGAAGGAGAAGCCAACTACTGAGTCCAAGGCCTCTGTCCCCCTAGCGGCAAGGAACAAAACATGGACCCTGAAGCAGGCTACCTCATGGTCTGTTGAGGGGTCGACGAGAAAATGAGTGAACCTGACCGTTTTGTGGGTTGACACAACAACATACCATGATCGGAAAAAATTGACCCCTGAGACAAGGAGACAACTTGAGAGTTGGTTAAATTGTTGGAGTAAGCGGGTTATAAGGGTGCTCCCTGCGAGCACCTTGGAGCCCCATTGAAGCTCCTTGTTGCTCCTGGGGAGCAACAAGGAACAAAAATACTCCACTCTCAAAACATTGAAGGGCATCCATTGCAAAGTAGGATATAAAAATGCACCTTTGACTTGTCACCGGTACCATCACTGCCCACTACTCAACACCATTTCAGCTTTGCTAGGTCTCCCATAAGCAATGTGGTTGGACTTGCTGCCATGGAAATAAAGATTCCTTTAGCACATTTGACCTGGGTGATAACAATTATGCCCATCCACGATGCAAACCCTGGACAACCTGTAAAGGTATCACAACTTCTCATCATTTTACCATAGCAAGCCTAAGGTTCAAGTGCAAAAAGTGAGCCATAGGATTTACAATTATTGCAATGGGGTAGAGGAGCTAATTCAGAGACAATCCTCTAGTAAGGCAACATACACACCTCCAATTGAGAGATAAAAATTTATAATATGCTTGTAATATTGCTTAAGTGTCACTTTGTGATTTGCTAAAAAGTGTACCATTATTGGGTCTTAGTTATCTCTAATGCCTCTAGAGGCCTCAAAATTGAATTTGTCAAGATAGAGCATGAAAATAAAATCCAAAAAAGGTCAATCTTGGTATTATTCAGTTCATCTTATCACGACAAATCTGATGCAAGTTTCACATTGATTTGTAAAATCCCCCCCTTCCCAAAACTATTAATTTTGTTTTATAGTGCCTCTAAATTGGCTCCTCTACACTACTTGCAGTGAAAGAAGGCATGTTTGAACAAAGTCAAGATTTGAAGGTATGGTAATTACCTAAAACTCCAAGGTAGTGTGTGAGAGGGATGTGTGGCTTGTTAGGGTTTATCTTGTACAAAACTTGAGTCACGCTTGAGACTTCAACATAGTTGGCCAGTCTTGCAAGCACATAAGAAAAATCTCCATATCTGAAATCAGGTTGGCCAGACTCTATCACTTTGGATAGGCTCATGTGAACATAGGCTGCCATCAACTCAAAACTAAAAGCAAGCTCTCAATGCACAAAGCTTGAAAAAAGGATTAGTTCAAAGGAAGAATAAGAAGCCTCACACCTATTTCGAGAGGACCGACCCGGAAGGAAGAGGCCGAGTATACGCCAGTTTTGATTCAACCACTTTCATGTCTGACTCCTTCGGTAGCCCTTTTGGCCTTGACACCAAAATTACCGCCTTGTTTAAAAGACACACTTCCACCCTCCAAAGAAAACTCTTATTCGTTATGTTGAATTTTTTTGATTTACAATAAGAAAGTCATCTTGAGTGTAAACCAATAGGCAGCTTAGGATGTATTTATAAAGTGTAAACATCCACACATGCTTTCCCTTACTGTAGAAAGCCCATTCATTCATAGAAAGTAAGCTATACATGCATAAAGCATGATTATATAGCGGGAACATCATCATTCTCTATGAGAAGAGCAGCTGGAAAACAATAGTCCATTTGAAGGTAGTTTCCACTAGGTGTGATTCGGCCAAATGATTAATAGAGCATAAATGACTTTGTTTGTAGTGATCTTTGAGAACCTTGTTGCAGAGAACATACTTAGAAGAGAAGGACACTAATAAAGCACAAACCAGCTCATGCAGTCAGACATGGAGCTCTCTCAACATGCTTCCCAAGAGCACCAGGGAGAATACATGGGGCCCCTTGGTGCTCCTAAGGAGAACCCTAAGAGGGCCTTCCCGTAAACTCTCCAAACTTGCAATCGAGAGCACTACTGACTGTTGAGGCCATTCCCGTAGGCTTGCCTCAATCACCACCGACTAAAAAATTGCGGCCAGTATGGAGGGTGGTTCAAGTGCCTTTCGCCTCCAAAACCTACTACTATTGCAGACAATTACCATTAGCTAGCATGGCTCACAGCCAGTTACCTTGCTGACTATGGGGCCGTTGTGCGTGACCAAAAGAGCCTTCCAATTTTAGAAGGCCATCTATGTAGAAGGTGTCTGTAGGGTACCGATGGAAATGCGCTCTAAAGGAGCAGCGCACGTGCTGCTCCAGTGGCATGCCTAACGAGAGAAACTTGGGGCTCCAAGGTGCTAGAAAGGAGCACCTTGAAGGAGCAGTGTGCGCATTGCTCATTCAACATGTTCCCCAGGAGCTCCAATGGGACTCTAAGGTGCAAGGAGTAGCGTTGATCCTTGAAGGTGCTCCTTGCAAGGAGCAACACGCATGTTGCTCCCTGGAGCTCCCCAGGTGCCCTTGGATGCTCCCCATGGGAGCATCCATGTATCCCTTTGGGAGCACCCCCCATGGGAGCTCCCATGGATTCTCCCCATGGGAGCTCCCACGGGCTCCGGAGGAGCACCCACCCTTTGGGAGCACCCCCCATGGGAGCTCCCATGGATTCTCCCCATGGGAGCTCCCACGGGCTCCGGAGGAGCACCCAGGGAGCAACGTGCTTGTTGCTCCAATGGGGAGCACCCCGTGGGAGGTCCCATGGGGAGCATAGAAGGGCTCCCAACGAGCACCGATGGGAGTAGCGTGCATGCTACTCCCTAATACCATGAATGTTCCCCATGGGAGCTCCCATGAGAAGCATCCAAGGGCTCCTGGGGAGGACCCCTATGGGAGCTCCTATGGGCTCCCACAAAGCACCACTCCCATGGATGCTTCCATGGGGAGCATCCAAGGGCTCTTGAGGAGCACCCAGCGAGTAGGGGAGCAGCACACACACTGCTCCCTCGGCAGGCTCCCCATGCGAGCTCCCATGCCTTGAAGGCACATTCGTTGCTCCCTTGGGAGGCTCCCCATGGGAGCCATGTACCATAATACAAACCAACTGAGTGAAGAAATGGGCGATTCTTTGATAAATGATATGCACTTATTCAAAAATACAAGGAAGCCAAATCTTAAGTAAAAATAGACCAGTAAATGATTCCTCGATACCACTAGTTACATAGCAGGCTCATAGGCGATAAACTGTCAAAATAAACTGTGTACAACTAGGCAAATGGCCAAAACTAAGAAGACAAAAAGAAAAGGGAAAAAACATCTCCGAAAGAGAGTAAAAAGTGTCCTAGCAGCTAAAAGGAAAGAGGATGTCAGGAGCCATAAAGAAGAAGCAAGTTCCATAAAGAAGAACTGGTGTCACCAATGCATCAAAAAGATACTTCTTGAAAACCTAACACTTGATGTTTCCCGCATTACACATGTTCTCAAATGCATAATATGCTCTCTTTCCCGCTTTCAAATGATGCATAGCACATTCATGCCACTTGTGATTGGACGGAACCTCAAGGCCAAGGAGGCTTAAAGCTCTCAGTAGCTTCAAGTATCTCATTGTTGTACACAATGCATGGCTTCTCCTTATGGTTGGTTTTCACAAGCATAACCTTTGTTTTGGATTCATTCACAATCAGCCCACTAAGCAAGCAAAAGTTCTCAAGGACAACGATAAGCTTTTTTTGCACCTTCTAAAGTGTGTGCTAGAAGCACTACATCATCCGCATACAACAAAAGCATGATTACCGCATTGAAAATAATGACCTCTTCAATGCCTTCTTCTTGCATAAAGTCAAGTACCATTTGTTCCAACTGATCGAGGCATAGACCAAAGAGAGTTGGTGACAAGGGACATCCTTGTTTAACCCCAATAGTGCTTACAATTTTTTTTGAAATTTCTCTTCCTATGCGCAATTGACAAATCACCTTCTCATAGATTCGAGAAACCGCAAGCATAAACTCACTTGGCACTTGGAGTTCTTCCATTCTTCTCCACAAATTGTTACGTGGAATCATATCAAAGGCTTTCTTAAAGTCCACAAAACAACAATACAATCGCTTGTCTTTCAACCGACTTTCCACTGTGAGAACACGAAGAGTGACAAGATGATCAATGGTGCTATGGCATCGCCGAAAACCCGCTTGTCCCTTTGCACGCTTGTCATTATCTTCATCCCAATCACTCAATTTCATCTCCATTATGCACCCAAACAACTTTCCCATAAGAGAACCAATCATTATAGTGCGGTAGTTGTTTACATTCTTTACATCCCCTCCTTTATGCAAAGGCTTAACCCGATTAGTACTCCAATCATAAGGCATACCATGTTGAAGTGCAAGGTTGAACATATCATACATCCATTCATGGGTAAAATCTCCCGTCCATTTGATCATCTCCAGCTTGATACCTTGAAGATCTCCCGCTTTGCGAGTGGCCAACTTTTCAAGCCCACCGTATACATCCTCAATAGTGAAAAGACAAGGCATACATGGGAGTGAACCATAAAATGGCATTTTTTCAGCATTTGCTTTCTCATATAATTGCCTACAATGTGTGTACATATCCACAATACTCAAGTTACCGAAATTCTCAACCCGCTTGCTCCTCAAGTTTCTCCAAAATCTTCCACATGCATGTGCCTTTTCTTGGACTTGAAAAAGTTGTTGCTTTACTTCTCATCTTCTTCTCTTCTTTTGAATCAATGCCTTGTATGTATGCAAATGACTTTGATAGTTGTCTTTGTCCATAGTTGCATCAAGCTTTATCAAGGACTTTCGAGCATCTTGACATTCTTTATCAAACCACCTTTTGCGTGATCTATCTATGTTGATACTATGGAGATGCTTTATAGCAAAGCATTCTTCAGCACAAGAACAAATAACTTTCTTGAAAGCTTCCCATTTAGTTTCCAATGGTGCATCATATTGAAGCTTCTTCATCCATAAATTTGCTCAACCATTTCAATGTACATTGGTGCTCGTTTGAAATCCATACATAGTGTTAATTTCTTTTTCCTTTGGCTGAGATCACCATGCTTAGTTGCTTCTTCACATGAAAGGTCAATACATAAGGTACAATGGTCGGATTCCGGGGTCCATTGACCAAACATAAAACTCTTTATGCGATACATGATGGCTTCGGAGAGTATCATATAATCAATCACACTATCCCCATTATGTCTCCTACATGTAAATCCATTGATTCCACTCCACAAAGATACACCATTGACAATGAGCATATTCGTGCTATTACACATGTGTAAAAGTAACTTTCCATAGTGATCCGGCTCTTTCTCATCCATTGAAGAACAATCATACAAGTGAACTTCCTCCAACTCCCTTGAAATGTATGGCATATCAAATTGTTGAGTATCATGTTGCAATGTTTTGTGCGAGCATTCATATCTCCAAATACAATAACATCACCTTCACCTTTCAAATAAGCAATGTCCTCTTGTAAATCAAAAAATGGTTGATCTCTATCCATGAAAGCATAAAAGGGAGAATCATGATGAGGAATGTAGCAACCGGCTACGAAAATGGGTGCTCTTTTTGGTGTCATAATTTTCAGCCATACATAACGTTTGTACTTGTCATCTTTCACAATTGATATAAATTCTTACAATCCTTTCTTAACCATACATGCTACCCCTCCTTGTCCTCTTCATTGCTTAAGATTATTTGACCACATCAATGAATGTACATTGTAATTCTCCAAGCCGTTAATCCTTTGTGTATCATGCTCCCATGTTTCAACAAGAAGTACAGCATCGGCTTTGCTTGTTAGTCATCGATGCCAACCCCCGTATTCCATGGGTATCCATTACAATTCCAAAAGCATATTTTCAATTGTAACTCGGTCTCATAGGTCACGCATCCCTATTTGCTTGAGGTACTTGCCTCCTCCTTGGGCATATTTTCTTCATGAGAGATCTCCTTGTTTTTTTTATTCTTTTTCTCATATGCCTTGCGACACATATTTTGTTGCTTAATAGTGCGATCTTCACATACAAAACATTTTGTCTCCCTTAAATAGATCCAGGTATTGTCAAGGATAATCTTTCGCTTAGTCTCATCCAGCATGGTGTATACAATGGGCCATTCTCTCGAGCAAGGAGCTCCTTGCTTCTCGACTCTATGTGCTCCATAGACTATAACTCCGGACATGCCAAAGTGGGTTTTGGAGAAATATTCAATAACAATGGCAAGAGAAGGATGTGTCTCTAGCTTCTCTTCAAGAATTCCACGAATAAAAATGTTCTTGGAACGTCGCTCCCGTTCCTTCAACTCCTCCACATCTATATTCTTAGCATTCTTTGTTTGAGCCATATCTTGCCTGAGTGAGGAATTAGAAACCACATTGATACCACATACATCAGCCCAAGACTTGTTCGTGCATACATTTTTCATGTCGCATACATCCCGGCTCATGGTGTCAAATTTCTCCTCTTTCAATACATGGTCATGCTCTACTTTGCTTATCCGCTCCTTCAAAGCATTCAAGTCCACAAGAGAGCATTTACATTCCTTGATTTTCTCTTTAAGTTGCATCAAACGTGTTGTTTGCATCTCAAGTGTCCTCTTGAGATTCTCATTCTCAACCACAAGTACCCTTAGTGTGCCATTCTCCATTGCAAGTGCTCGTAAGTCTTCGCCTTGTTTGTTTACGGTCTCTTGCAATGATACCAAGTATGCCATGATCATGGTTTCGGATGTCGTTGGTTGGGTGGTTTTGTTTTTATCTCCACACTTAGGAGATCTTGGATCATTTTCCAAAATGGTTGTGGACCTTGTTGAAGAAGAAGAACCCTTGCGAGTGCCGAAAGACATTGTATGTAAAATAAGAGATGAGAGTCAATTTTCTTCAACCTGTTCACTTTGGAAATGCTGTTACAAAAATGTCTCCCATAACTCTGAAAATTTATGTCTTTACATCAACGCACAGAGGGCTTTGTGCTCTTCGATTGAGGCTATAGATCACCCATATCGGAGTTTGGATGAAGAAGTTATGATCAAAAGAGTGAACTGAGCAGTCTACTAGGTGGCTACGTTTTTTGTTGGAGGAGAGAGAGAGAGAGAGAGAGAGAGAGAGAGAGAGAAAGGGGGGGGGGGGAGGGGGGAGATAGAGAGAGAGAGAATCTGCCCCATACAAACCTAAACTGCTCGAAAAAAACCTAGGTAAGGCTAAGATCGATACTAGCAATACTAGCAAGGCTAAGATTGATTATATAAACCAAAAACTTGCGATAGCAAGAGCCACTAGGGTAAAGGGGCCATTTAAAAATCGGGGTCTTGTGAAGGGACCCCTAGACCCCTCACTTTAACTCATTTTGTGTCCACAATAAAGACACCAATGGCCCCTTGGTGAGTCGGCTAGCGCAGCTTAGGATGCAATCCCCGCTGTTAGTGTTGAGATGTCGAGCTCTACACCTTGAGCTGGCATCCACTACGGGTCTTGGCCGCTTACGGCATTTACTCACTGGTGCGTTACGTGACCGACACGGAGTATCTCTGCCAGTGATTCTACAGCTGGACTACACTTATAGTGCCAGCCTAGTATGCTTCTAGCGAGTTCACACTTAGTGACCGCATGTACATATGTGCTACTTTTTCAGCTTTAGCATTTAGTCATTTTGTACTCTCTTTTCTGTGAAGAAGAAGAAGCTTTCCATCTCTGTGTGCTTTGTGCTTGTCTTGTGTAGCTCTCTTGCATCCTCATTCTTTACATGGTATCAGAGCCTGGTGCAGGCAAGAGAGGCTAAGAGAGCAAGAGCATCACAATCCCTTCGTTTGCAATCCACGACCAGATGCCGAAGTCGCCCCGTGCAGCGCAAATTGTTTTTGGGGTTTTTCGTACAAGTTTCTGAATAGGTCTCCAAAGTGCAGTACACAGAGATTTACTGTACAAGTACAATGGTTGTATGTACGCTTGATTGTGGACACTCGTTGAGTGTAGAAAGCGTTACAGATACCACGATAGCAGGTTCAACAGATTTGCAGGTTTTTGCAGATTGCAGCTATTTTGTCTTAGTGCTTCAAGATGTCTAACGGTTTCAGTCAGATTGTTACTGAGAAGCTTGAGAAAAATAACTACCCTGCATGGAAGTTCAGAATAACAAATTTCCTAAAAGGAAAAGGTTATTGGGACTATGTAGAAGGAGACAATGAAAAGGAACCAGAGATTCCCGAGGCAAATGCTACAGCAAAACAAAGGAAAGCTTTGAGGGACTGGCAACAAGGCCAGAGCAAAGTGATGTATTGGCTTTCTATGAGCATCACAGATGGCATGATGGGCTATCTACAGGATGCTGAAACCTCCGCCATTGCATGGAGAAACTTAGGTAGAGTGTTTGAGGTGAACACCAAGGCCAGGAAGCTTCAACTAAAGTCGGAGCTAAATCATGTTAAGAGGAACAACCTCTCAATCAATGATTATGCCTTGAAGATCAAGAGTATCATTGAGGCTCTTGGATCTATTAAAGTCTCAGTGGAAGACGATGACATTGTCCGTGCATGCTTGGATGGTCTAGGAGATGAGTATGTATATTTTAGGTCTTCCATGAATACAAGAGACGACATCCCCGTGTTCCAAGATTTGATTTCTATACTTATTCTTGAGGAGAAGAACCTTGACACATCTTCTTCTCATGGCAGAAATAATTCTGAACAGGCCTTCTATTCTAACTCCAACAGAGGTAGAGGTAGAGGTCGTGGTCGAGGCCCAAGGGGTTGCAGGGGACAATTTTTGGAAGGCCAATCAAATCAAAACAATACAGGTGGCAGGGGAAACCAGTCTCAAGGCAGGGGGAGTCAAAGAGGTCGTGGTGCAGGATCAAGCAGGCAGCAACATACTCCAGATAGCAGAGAATGTTGGACTTGTGGTGAAAGAGGTCACATGTCACGTGACTGTCCAAAGAGAAAAGCGAGTGGAAAGAGAGAACAGGGCAACTATGCATCTACTAGCAGAGATGCAGATGACATCAAAAACGAGTGCATGTTTGTTATGGAGCATGTAATGAATACAATGATTGCAGAAAATTCCACCCAAGATGATGTTTGGTATGTGGATTCAGGTGCCTCTAATCACATGACGTCTCGTGGAGAGTGGTTTAGAGATATGCGCAAACCAGAGGCCACAGTCACAGGTTTTGAGTGGACCACAAGAGTCCTCTTCTCGTGGCTCTGTTGAGAAACCATGGAATGGTAGACTACGTACGCAGGTTACTCCACCAACAAGTACAGGGAATGTATCACGAAAAGGAAAGGAAAAGGTTGATGAACCTCCCTTTATGGCTGATGCATCATCAGGTTTTTCATCAGAATTTCGACTGTCAGGACACCTGGTGTAAGGAAAGTACAAGGAAGATGCTAGAGGGCAAAGGAGTGACCCAGGACCGCGCAGATCTAATAGAGTCAGAAATCCAGTTCAGAAATTGACTTATGATGGGTATCTAGCGCATCACCAAGCCTACATGGCTAAGGTGATACATGATGTGAAGCCCACATGTTTTGAGGATGCTGTTGGAAATGTGCATTGGGATGATGCAATGAATGAAGAGATGGATGCATTGGAAGCAAACGACACATGGGAGGTAGTGCCATTGCCAAGTGGCAAGAAAGCTATTGGCTGTAAATGGGTGTATAAAACCAAGCATAAGGCTGATGGTAACATTGAGCGTCACAAGGCAAGGCTGGTCGCAAAGGGTTATGCACAGACGTATGGCATAGACTATGAGGAGACCTTTGCTCCAGTGGCAAAGATGACGACTGTGAGAGCTGTCATAGCAGTGGCTGCATCTAGAGGATGGATTATGCATCAAATGGATGTAAAGAATTCCTTCTTGAATGGTGAGTTGCAAGAGGAAGTGTATATGGATCAGCCACCTGGTTATGTCGATCCAGGTTACCCAGATTATGTATGCAGGCTTCTCAAAGCTTTGTATGGTTTGAAGCAGGGCTCTAGAGCATGGTGTGATAGGATTGCCAAGTATCTTGTCAGTATTGGTTTTAGGAGAGCTCATGCTGATCATTCACTCTATGTACGTGAGAGTGATGTGGGGATTGTGGTCATTACCATATATGTAGATGACCTTATTATTGTTGGTGACAATGCTATGGAGATTGACCATGTGAAGGGTCTTCTCAAACAGGAGTTTGAAATGAAAGATTTAGGCGAGTTGCGCTACTTTCTTGGCATTGAGGTGATCAGGACTCCAGAGGGTGTATGGCTATCACAGAGACAGTATGTTTTGGACATGTTGTCAAAGTATGGTATGGCTGATTGTAAGCCAATTTCTATTCCCTTGGATGTGAATGCAAAGCTGAGTGCAGAGAAGGGTGATGTTGTTGAGGATGTCAACATGTACAGGAAGATTGTGGGTAGTCTAATCTACTTGACTATCACGAGGCCAGACTTGAGGTACACATTAGGCTTGGAGAGTCAGTTCATGCAGCTTCCGAGGAAGCCACATTTGGATGGAGTACGACGCACACTTAGGTATGTGCAAGGTACTCTTGACTACGCATTGTTCTATGCAGCAGATGCACCATTAGCATTGTATGGGTATACAAATGCAGATTGGGCAGGTAGCATTGTTGATAGGAGATCTACGAGTGGCTTCATGTTCTCTTTTGGGAGTGCTGCTGTTACATGGAGCAACAAAAAGCAGCCTACGGTTGCTTTATTGAGCACAGAGGCCGAGTACAGAGGTGCAGCAGTTGCGGCGTGCGAGGTAGCTTGGCTACGCACATTACTTGAGGACTTGGGAGTGCAGGTGGACCAACAGATTTTCATCCATTGTGACAACCTCAGCAGCATGCAGTTGGCTAGGAACCCAGTGTTCCATGCCAGGACCAAACACATAGAGGTCCATTACCACTACGTTCGAAAGCGAGTGTTGGCGGGCGACATCGACTTGGTCCACGTCAGCACAGAGGAGCAGATAGCGGATATCTTTACCAAGGCCCTCGAGCTGAGAAGCTTCGATGTTTTCGGACTATGCTTGGACTCTGCGACATGCAGAGCTCGAGGGGGAGTGTTGAGATGTCGAGCTCTACACCTTGAGCTGGCATCCACTATGGGTCTTGGCCGCTTACGGCATTTACTCACTGGTGCGTTAGATGACCGACACGGAGAATCTTTGCCAGTGATTCTACAGCTGGACTACACTTATAGTGCCAGCCTAGTACGCTTCTAGCGAGTTCACACTTAGTGACCGCATGCACATATGTGCTACTTTTTCAGCTTTAGCATTTAGTCATTTTGTACTCTCTTTTCTGTGAAGAAGAAGAAGCTTTCCATCTCTATGTGCTTTGTGCTTGTCTTGTGTAGCTCTCTTGCATCCTCATTCTTTAGAGTTAGATCATGTGTTCAAGCCATGCTAGCGCGATTGGCCTACATTACCCCCCTCATGTAGCTTGCTACCAGTGCCCGTTTTTGTTACACGCAATTCAATTTCCGCCATCGCGTGTCCTCGTGAGAGCTTAGATCACACCAAAAAAATTGCGAGAGGTAGCGACAGATCCGCTATATCTATTGAGCGTCTTTGTAGCAAAAATGGTGCATTGTGCTGCGCGCGGTGTGTTGTTCCGCTTAGGTGGCTCTAAGTTGGGGGTTTTACCCTAATAGCAAACACACTCACACAAGACCGTATTTACCCCGCAAAGCCAAAATCCCAATTGACAAATAATCACTGGTAGGTTAGGCTTATGGGTATACGATGTGACATCAATAACACATGGTGAGATAGGTGTGTGCCTATCTTCCCACGTAAAACTTGAATGTTTTAACAATTTTGTTTTTGTGGATGGTGGCGGGTACCTTCTCTCACCTTCATCGAATGCTAGGAACCTGGAATCTAAGCAGTGATTCTTCTATAATATTGTTGTTATTCATTGATATTGTTGTAATTTGACTACAGTCTTGTGGCCATAACCTTAATGAAAGAATAGCTCACTCGAGTTTGTATTGATGAGCCTCCTTGTAATTTTTTTCCAAACAAAAGTATGCAATTATTTAGTTCACATATGCCATACAACAACTAGGTTATGTTCATATTAAGTGAAGAATGTTTATCTAAAATTCTAAATGTGGTATAGTTCATTTTGAAGGGAATGTAAACGTAAACACACACATTTTTGTGTCCCGGGTTACCTTTGGTCAGGTAAGTGTTATACCTCATATTAGAATTTTAGATATAATATTCTTTTTTAATATTTTTGATATTCGTAATCTAATTAAAGGTGATCTTTTTTTTTTTTGGCCTGTCGTTTCTTCGTAGGGGGCGGGATCCCTTCCTTGGTGAAATTAGGCTATGAAAACCCTATCCTTACTCCACCTCTGGGTACCCAGAGTGTACTCTCTTGTTTCAAAGAGGCCGGTTTGAATAAAAAATTAATTGACTTTGACAGAAGTGCCTTTTCTGAAAAATCCCGGTTCGGATCAAAAACTGCTTCTATCAACGATTGGATTGCTCTTCTAGTAAAAGCCCGTAAAGAGAATACCGATCTCTTATCTCTATTAGATGCCTTTCTCAGTTCTCTTTATTTCATTGATTGCCAAGACACTTCCGACCTTGACTTCTACTTCTCCTCCTTACCTTCTATAGTCAACAAAATTTTCTTTATCAACCATCTACCTATTATCCCTCTTGAAATTAAGCACTCTAATACAGTCATTAATCCTCTTTTAGACTTGGACGTACTTGACCAAGAAGAGAGAGAAGCACTTTCTTCTCTTGCCGGAGACTCTTTAAGAAAAGTAGACAAGTCTCTCTCTACCAATTTCTTTGGGATTATCCCTCTCTTACCCCCTAGACAGGTGGAATTGGACGCTATCCGTCTTGAGAATAAACTTTGGGACTTTGAGCTAATCAATCATTGCTCACCCTTCATGTTACACTCCCTTGGTTTATTATGCAGTATCCCACTTGAAGGGGTAGATCAATGTAAGACATTTTCTCTGCAATCTAAACATCTTTTATCCAATGATTTTTTTTTTAATTTGGGTATTTTGAAACTTTCAGACATTGATCCACATATATGCTCTAACCAAGCCTTAGTTTCCCATACCAAAGGTCTATCCCTGACTAAAAAAGTGAAAGACCTTAAACGGTTTTTAAAGAATTGTTGGAATACATACAGACCCTTTCTTAAGTGTCAATGTACGAAGCAAGACCCTCACTCTTCTTGTAACTCTTCGATCATTTGGGTTGATCATTTGCCCATCATGTGTTTTGGTTTGTGTTCCAAAATCTTCCCAAGTCTTGTGTTATTCACACCCGGTTCCCCTTTAAACCCAAAACTACACAATCTCCTAGTTGCTTCTACCATCGACACCCTTCTCAAACCACAGAAAGGTAAGGAGCAAGGGATAAGGATCACCAATACACCTGGCTCGTGGTCATCCAATACAAACAAGCACCCCACGCAGTTTTGCGGGTCTGAAGAGTTCAAGGACACTACAAAGATGCTTGAATTCGATAAAGATACTGATGAGGTATGCTATCTTGTTACTCATAACAATGGTTCACATTCCTTAAAAAAGAAACCCTGTAGCAAGAAACGTTTTATTCATTTACTTTATTGTAACAGATGTATGGATTTTATCAATATTAAAAGCTTTTTTCGAAATTTTGAATTACACAAAAATGAGTTCAGATGGATAACCAATGCACACAATTGCGTATTTTCACTCTGTTACTTTGGAAATCTCCAAGATGCTTAAAGCACTTGGTAATGAATTCCACAACTTGATGGAAGGGCTCCACAAAAAAGTAGCTGGCTTTTGTCGCACAAAAACTAATGCCTACTGGATGATAGATAACCAAATATGACTGCCTAGTAAACCTACCAAACACCGTTTTTGAAATTCACACATATGATATCAAAGCTTGCTCTTGTACTCAATTGATAACATTATACGTTCTCTCAAGCAGGCTGGTTTCCTTGGCTTCAAGCCATCTAGGAAAAAGATGACTTTGGTTAAGAAACAGAAAGGTGTAGTATCATCTTTTCAATATTTCTTACATTTGAACACCTTCATTCTTCAAAACCGTTTTGTAAAGCTAGGTGACAAGATAGTCTAACAAAAAATCGGAATTCCCATGGGATACTCATGCTCACCTCTTATGTAAGTTATCCCGTTCTCTCTCTCTCTCTCTCTCTCTCTCTCTCTCTCTCTCTCTCTCTCTCTCTCTCTCCCATTGCTCTCTTTTTTTATGTCCATGCACTGAGCGAATTCTCTCTCTCTCTCTCTCTCTCTCTCTCTCTCTCACACACACACACACACACACACACACACACATTGCTCTCTCCCCCCCCCCCCCCCCCCTTTCTCTCTTTTTCAATGTCCGTGCACTAGGCGAATTCTCTCTCTCTCTCTCTCTCTCTCTCTCTCTCTCTCTCTCTCACACACACACACACACACACACACACACACACAGGCACACACACACACACACAAGTTGCTCTCTCTCTCTCTCTCTCTCTCTCTCTCCGTCCATGCGCTCCCACGATTCTCTCTCTCTCTCTCTCTCTCTCTCTCTCTCTCTCTCTCTCTCTCTCTCGCTCGTGCACACATACACCAATGCTAAAAAAAAACCTAGGTTAAGTGTACTCCCACCTACAAATTTTGAGATTTACCTCTAAATTTTAAATTTGAAGGTGAGAAAACCTACAAAATTTAGAGAAATTTAGTGTAACTCATTGTAAAACCCCTCAAATTTAATCAATTTACTTCTAAAATTTCTCACGTGTAGGTTTACCAAGTTTTTGAAAATAAATAAATTTTGGAGCACTCACCCACACACACACAAAAACCTAGATAGTCTTGCAGAATTTTCTCCCTCTCTCTGTTTGTTGCACATGGAGCCGTTTGGTGAAAAAAGAGCTACCACATAAGCGGGGGCCGCCACGCCCCTGTCTCCATGAAACACTTGCATGAACGTTGCCACCGCAATAACCCCCCTTCATCACGTTCACTTGAACGCAGGGACGTTTGAAAGGCGGGAACGAAGTTGCGTGCACCGAACGCCTGATAAAGCTGCAGCCAGCTAAGGTGGCACTCACTGCACTGCTTTTTCTCATGCACGCACGTCGTCAGCTTGATAGTAGCAGCAACGGTTGGTGCGTTCAGCAAGCCCTGTGCGCAATCAGACGATTGGCGAGATCTTTTCTCATGCCACCGAACGCTTGAGCCACCGTGCCATGTGCGCTCTACATCTCTCTCTCTCTCACACACAAATGCTTATGAGTAGCTTCTAGTGCCTGTTGGTCCCTCCTTTGTCTGCTTAACACCTCTCTCTCTCTCTCTCTCTCTCTCTCTCTCTTCCTCTTCGCGTTGTGTAAAATAAAAGAGGCGACTGGCGGCCTTCAAATCTGAAGGCCTCTCCCCTATTTTAGCTTGCGAAGAGAGAGAGAGAGAGAGAGAGAGAGAGAGAGAGAGAGAGAGAGAGAGAGAGAGAGAGAGAGAGAGAGAGAGAGAAGGGGGGGGGATTACACATTGGCATGTAGCACTACGCACGATGAGCAAAGCTGAACAATTTTTACCAGGGAAATAGCATACATGTTGTTATTGGGTTACTTGAACAAAACACATCACAAGGAGCTTTGGCAAAAAATATATAATTGCTAGATATATTACTAGTTTCAATACATACATCTAGAAAAAGTGCAAACGAGTAAGCGTGAGAATACTCCTAGATGCTTCAAGTAGTAATTTTCTTACCATATAGTAAGTTGAGTAGCTATATGGTAAGATAATTGCTAGATGAATCAAGAGAGCAATCTCACTTACTAGTTTGAGATGTGTTATGAAACTAGCAATATATCTAGCAACTCAAATATATGAAATAGTAATTCATTTAGTAACTTCAAAGCAAGAAGTAGTAATCCATGTAGCAACTACAATATCCAACTAGTAAGTCAATTAGTAAATAATTGCTAGATGAATCAAGAGAATTCAAGATCACTTGTCAATTTCAGATATGGAGTTAATTGAGAGTGCTCATCTAAATATTAAGCATATTAGTCATTTGACCTCAAGCTAATACACATTGGAAATCAACACCCATTGAGAATGTCCATTTAGATACAATACTTAATCATCATTACACAAATGAACGTCTTTTAAAGTTAAAACACCTAGCTTTGCAAAATCGATATGCACTACTCCTTGAACTAAGAGCCATGCCACTAAGTCCTCACACATTGTTGAGGAAGTAGTGTCATTCACTTTCATGCCAAAGAATGAATGTGTCTTCTTCAAAGCACAGTAAGTGGGATTGATCAATTGGTAGATCTCTTCCACTTTTTGAGTATGAAGCCACTTCATTAGAATGACTTCTTTGTCTCTAGTAGACAATGTTCTTGCCTACAAAAAAAATGATGCAAGTGTAAGATTCTAAAATGCTATATCTTTCTCATGTTTAAAAAACTAATGCAAGCAAGACTTCATATGATCTAAAACACACCTTGGTTTCCATAAGAGACTTCTCTCCACCATCTTCTCTTAAGGACTCCTATACCATTGAAGAAATAAAGTTATTTATAAGCAATCAAAGTTTATTCTTAAATGAAATCCTAAGTAATTACCTTTTTTTTTAATGTTTTGCCGCCTTGGAAGCTATGTCTTTTTCTTCTAATTAACAAATCTTACTTGTAACCTTTTAAAATAAAAATGACTCAATAACTTAAAATGCTAAGAAGAGCATCACACTAACCCTAATTAAGATAATGAGAAAATTAAGTATACCTTTCTCTTTCGATTGCTTCCCCTAGAGTTCGCATCCATATCATCCACAGCACAAGACTCGCTTAAACTTTTATCCTTCATTTTCTCACGAATAAAAATAAATAAAGACACTACATAACTAAAATATAGCATGAATCTCATCAAAAGATAAGGTTTTTACAATCAAACCTTTTTCGTCACATTATCACCATTGCCACCCCCCTCATGATCTATATGTGTCTCTTTTCCTTGTAATGAGACTTTTGAGCTTTCATCTCTTATAAAATGTTGATACTCCTATACAATTGTAAAGAAAACATGATCTTCACAAAAAGAGAGAGAGAGAGAGAGAGAGAGAGAGAGAGAGAGAGAGAGAGAGAGAGAGAGAGATTGATTAACAAACCTCATAAGCACTTTTTGGATCATCCTCTTCCATCCATGACATATCAGGAATGTACACATCCTCATCTTTCTACATTCACAGAAAAGAAACATAAATCAAGTAAAATTATTACTACCTCATAGCAAGCATAAATAATTTAAATGGCATAGCACAAAAGAACCTACACGATTTAATATATCATCAGCTTTATCATCGATAACAAACTTCGTCACTTGCTCATCAACATGAGAACTCTCAATTTGAAAGAAGTTTAATGTGAATAACATATAATAAATCAAATAAAACCCCTGTCATAAAAGAATATGTACTCACTGTTGCATGAAGCTCTCCTTCTTAATCATCTTTCTCATCCTTGTGCTCAATCGTTATATTATCATCATCTATACATAAGACCTATAATTCTAAATATTATTAAACAAACTTGCAAAGATGTCAAAACAAACATAGGCTCAACATAAATTATTGTACCATGGAGTTGGTTAAGCAAAGTGTCTCTTGGCTTGTCTTTTTTTTGCTCCACGTACGTTTTGCCGCTAAAGACTTGATACACCATGTGTATAAATCTTCCTCCTTCCATGGATAAGCCACACCATCTATTGTGATGGCCTTGAGCGTTGCTATATTCTCTTTAATGATCCTCAAAACTACATTCTTTCGCTCATTGTTGTTACGAAGATCGCCAATGGCTTCTCCTTTAGCAAACCACTTTCTCACCTCTCCATAATTGACATATAATACTCTATATTGCTCAGGATGCTGTTTTAAGAGAAAATCTCGACCATACAACTTATTTTTCTCTCTCAATTTTGGTGGTGGTGGCCTAAAAATCTGATCATACACAACAGGATCATATCTAGGTGGATCACTGATTGCAGCGATGCTAGAGGGATCCGAAGTTACCCTCTTATTTCCAGAATAATTTGCTCTCCACACATTGAGAGTTTTAATAGCCTCTTCACTAGATCCTCCTAGTAGCTGCTGTAACAATGATTGTGGGCAACTCATACTTGCCCTGAAAAAGTAACAAAATCATATTTACGATACAATATTTATAAATTTAAATCAAAAAACTGAAACAAAACAACATAAAATCAATTTTAAAGAGTTTTCAATCAAAATTCTTACACAACACAAAAGAGAGAAAGTTTTTGTGTAGAATCAACTTTAAAGAGAGTCCTGAATAAAATAGTAGATACAAATGCTTATACATCATGGAGATCGCCACATAATAGGTATCCAATGTTCAAGCACACCAGGTTTTGTAACTCTCTTTTGTCTTATCACAGTCCAATTTTTAATTAGAATATGACAGCTATCCCAACTTCTCCAATGATCTTCTTCTGTGTGAATCGTCCACGTATTTCTTTGATGTACATCAGGCTTCAAGATGGCAAGTCTTGCCAATTTTTCCTCAGGATTTGATTCCCTTACCACAGCATGTTGAAAGACTTTTTCAACTCCACTATTCATAGAAACTCTCACTATATCTTGTTCCTCTAACCATAAAGGAACATTCCCACATTGTCCTTCCATAAGCAATCTATCTCTGTGCTTCAAGTCCTTTACTTCATAGGCAATGAGCTTTTGGCTTTTAGGTAGTGACATTGGTATGAATTTATGAAGAAGAGAGTAAATAGGTTGGATACAATCCCATGTAAAGGGCATTGGTGTCTTCTCAAGGACACTCATTCCTGTGATTGCATCAATGAGTAACCTTTCAGAGTCATCATCACCTACGATGCATTGTCTGTAGTATCTTCCTCCAAAGAAAATCATAGACTTCCCATTGAACTGCATTGAGGAAAGAGAGGTGATACAAGCCTTCCAATTTCCGCGTTTATCTAACATACTATTTGTATCCTCAGCTCTCACTACCACATGGGAGCCAACTTTATATATTTCTCCTCTGTACAATACCTTTTTGTATATCTTTAAATCTGCAATTGGAAAGCTCTCTTCCATATTCCAAAACCTCTTTAAAAATATGGACTCCTCAGATGATGGCTCTCGATAGATGCATCTTTTCCTTGATATACAAATTCCCTTCAAAAGAAGACAATCAATACAAGGTACACTATGGCCATATTTCAAGAGAGCATTCCACAGGGATCTTGCCTTGGCCACCGATGAAACAACTAAGAGCCCATCCATATGATGTGCAGAACACTCATGCAATTGGCCTTCATTACATGGGACATTGCAATATCCACTCATTGAGGAATGTAGATCTCTCAAGAATCTTTGATCAGGTAAGAGACCATTGTTGTCAGAGCGGATAGCTTGAAAAACTTTAGTGAAAAACTTCCTCAAATAGAATTGGATGAATGATGCTTCATTGCTGAGATTATTGGTCTTGATGGTGCTATAGATCTTCACAAGACGCTCAAATATGTAGCACCAATAATGATCATGTAGCCCATGCCGAATTATATCGTCAAGAAGCTCACCATTACCTACAATCAAAATGGCAATAAATAGTTATTCTCACCAAGTAATTCTCAAAAATGAGAGAAATATATATACCGGCGATATGCTCTAAAGGCGATGAATTAGCCCCAAATGCCTCTTCCCTTCGAAATCTCCAAGATTGTAGTAGTATATTCATAATTCTAATATCCTCCATGGACCAACCATGATCTCTACTGTAGTTATAAAAGCTATGAGCTATATCTACCAAGAGAGTTTCCAAAACATGCATTTCTGGCGAAATACCATTTACAGTTTTTAGGATATATGGAAGGCACCATTGAATAAACTTTTGATTCCGACTTCAGCTTTGAAGCACTCAAAGTAGTTACTGGGAGAGTTTGGCCACCTTCCGTAGAGGATAGTGTTGGGCACATCTTTTGTAAGTGAAGACATTGTTGAATCTATCTCTTTCTTAAGAGCATTGTTAGAGCTTTCAAATATCTGAGAAATATATTTCTTGAAGACGTTTAATGCTAAAGTGTGCATAACATCATACACACAATCAAGAGATATATCAAATCCATACAAGTCAGAGAGCCTCCAAAGTATGGACTTGCCTGATAGGCCTGCTTGTTTCCATGCAGCTTCCTTCTCTGCTTGTGTGCAGCAACGCTTGGCCTCTTCTAAGGCAGATTTCATCTCCTCAAATGTTCATTGTGGTGGTGGATATCTTGCCTGGTAGCGATTTCCATCATAGACATATCGTCCATCAGTCCTGGTGGCATCTCTTACCAAAGTTGCATGAGCTTTATCACGCCGACAAAACTCTTGTCCTCCATTCTTGAGTAGACCTATTTTGCACTGAGCCGGATGGTCGCCGATAACCATCATGAGCAGTGCGCGTATCTTGCAAGACTTGAAAAACCCTTGTGGATTGTCAAAAATCATCTCTAGTGGATACTCAGATAATACATCTATCCCATCCAAAAATAAGCTTTCAAGTTCATCCACCAATGGAGTCAGGAATGTTCCAAATACATCTCCTGAACTTTTTATAATCTTTTTGCAATTTTGCGGAATAAACAAAACTGGTAAAACATCTATGGAAGAACTACATCCAAATTTAAGCAGTGATATTTCCACAACACCACAGCTCTTTTGGGTCATCTTTGACGTTTGGAAGCCGTCCCAATGTAGTAAAATTGCTATATTGCGAGGATCACCCTAACCAAATGATGACATATATTACACATCAGCAGAATGCAAAAGGAACCTCAAAAAGAGAAGTCAAACTCACCACTTCAATTTTCTTGCGATATTTGATGTCCTGGAAGCACTCAATGCAGATAAAGTTCACAGCATCCCATCCGCTTTGTAGTGCTGCATGGCGTTTAAAGACTGGAAATGTGGTGTAGCACTTTTTACATGCTGAATTTGAGCAAACCAGAGGCAGTTCATATGATGTACTTGGATTTCATAAGTCCTTCACTTCTTGAAACTTTGTTCCATCCCAAAAATCGATGATCCTCTGTTCATTGTTGAGTGCAGATGCGTTGTCCCATCTATGTTTGTGACGCCATAGATTTAGCAACTCATGACAGTAGGTACTACTCTTCGTCAGAATCTGTAACTGAGGACTGATCGGAATATAATCAAAAGAAAGCATAGACTTTCTTGTCTTTTTGCAAATTGGACACTTCTCACAACACTTGGAGCAATCCCTCTTAAACTTCCTAGAAGAGGATCCAACATTGCATACACATCTTGGAATTTCTCCTACATAGTTATCCTCTATGCTTGGTTGAAGAAGCTGTGGTGGATGTTTTACTCCTAGATTTCCTATGCAGATATGATAGCGCCGAGCATTAACCATTCCAAGGCCTTTAAGCATGGTTTGCATTTGATCCCAACATGCTGGAACTTGAATACCCCCAAGGTCACCATCCCATGTAGATGGAAGTTGGACTAGCATTTTAGCCAAACTTCTTTTGAAAGAATTGTGAGTGACTCTTGGCCCCCCAAAGTCGCCAAAGAGCAAGCGTAACATTTTATCTTGAACACCAATTGGTAGTTGATGCTCATTCCACAAGCTTTGAAGCTCTACTACTCTCTCCACTAACTCCATAAACAAAGTAGAGGACTCATCCTCCTGACTCTCATGGATGTCCATGTGATCCTCATCATTAACTAGCTCCTCCTCACAAGGTAGCTCCAAAGAGGTAAGAGTGGCTTCTACGTCTAGTTGGGCATTAGATATAAGATCCATGTCACCAACTTCAGATAGATTTGATAGGCCAAAAGTTTTTTTAAAGCTCTCATATTTGCGTAGGAGATCTTGATGTCGATGCAGAACATCGTGAGAAATACTTTGGGTTCCAAGATAGGAAATCTTGTAGTAATCTACAAGAGACAAATCTTTCTTCACTAATAGCATTCCTAAATTTAAATACCAGGCAGTAGTGTCATCAATATAGATCGTTGTTACATGTGTTTCTCGGAATTTCTTGCCAAATAAAAAGTACGAGCTCTCCGGCCATGGTACATAAGAGACCCCATGTTGCAATAAGCCCTCACAAATTTTCTGGAAAATATGGCATCGAGCATCGCGAGGAAGAACACAAGATGGAGCCATTGAATGGACTTTGAATGATGCGCAAGGAACCTAGCCAAAACTTACATAAGAAAAAACATCTCTCTCCTTCTCTCTATCTCTCTCATGCATACCATCTTGATAGGAGCCACAATTTACAAAAACAAATAAAGAGTATCTTAACCTGATACAGAAGCCTAGGGTAATGATGGATCTAAAGTGCAATGATGAATTTAAACGGCCCAATTTCCTACTCTTCAAGGCCTTTAATTAGCCTCTACCTCGGTTTAGTGTAATCCCACCCACAACTTTTTAAAGCTACGTCCAACCTTTATATTAGAAGATGAGAAAAATTACAAAATCTAGAGAAATTAATTACAAAGTTGACCCTAAACCTTCGGCTTTAGTTAGCCAAGTCACCTCTATAAATTCTCATCTATAGGTTTCTCCAAAGTTGTTCAAAGGTATAGTTTTTTAGAGCATTAAAAATAAACATTCACGGTAAATCACAACATTTGCAAAAAAGATCAACCTCTTTGTCAATGCACTTGGGTTGAAATCCCCCACCCCACCCTAACTCTCCAGATCCCTTGACTCTTGACAAAGACGGCCTAAGTGCCATAAGCAGAAATGAAATATAATGCTTTACTATATGTGGAAAAGCGACATAAGCTAAATGAAATGGTTTGAAATGAATTTTTAAACCATGGTCTAGGGATTATGGTCTAGGGATTACTTTGATGGCATTACCGACCACCTGTGTGGCTTTTCCCTCCCCCCATTTCTTGATTTAGCCCCATTGTACATATGCTGGTTTTTTCATTGGGAGAGTCTCCCATCATGTTTGTTGTAGCCCTATGGGCAGTTTCAATATAATGCTTTACTTTATGTGGAAAAGCGACATAAGCTAAATGAAATGGTTTGAAATGAATTTTTACACCATGGTCTAGGGATTACTTTGATGGCATTACCGACCACCTATGTGGCTTTTCCCTCCCCCCATTTCTTGATTAAGCCCCATTGTACATATGCTTGTTTTGTCATTGGGAGAGTCTCCCATCATGTTTGTTGTAGCCCTCTCTTAAAGAGGTGGTTGTAGCCCTATGGGCAGTTTCTGTAACTAATAGAAGGATCTTTTTCTCGGAAAAAAAAGCTTTGAAATGAAATGCTTTGAAATTAAAAGCTTTACTTGTTGATAATCGAATATATTAGGCCACTGTAGGCGCTGCTCGGAAAGCCTTGAAGAGGAGGTTCGAGAGATCACTCTCTCAAACTGATGTCGTCGCTAAGGAACGGGGGACCCCGGCTCTTTCCGCGTCTGCTTGCTTGCATTAACATCTGTCTCACAGAAGAAGAGCAAGCCTAGCTCAATTACATTATTCGAGAATATTGCAAGAGTCACCCCTTAATTTGTTAATTTGTTGTTTAATGCAAGCTATCACCTACTTATAATAGTGTTGGCCAGGTCAACGTGGCACGCAGCTGAAGCGGCAACGGCGGTAGCGTTGCAGTACCGCAACATGCCGAGCGTCGTCGTCAGGTAGCGTCGTACTGCAACACGCCCAGTGTCGTACGTCAGGTAGTCAGGACGACGTTATACGTCAGGTAGCTTCAGATTACCAGCAGCGGGCCAGAGCGCAGCACGCAGCAGCAGAGCAGGGGAATGAACCCGCTGGGGAACGAATGAGATATTCAGCAGGCTAGAGGGCGAGCTCAATGGGCACCATGGCTAGAGGGCGAGCTCGTCGATGGGCGTGCGCCATGGCTGAGTTTAGCAAGGCGTAATTTCCCGCCTACAGCTGGAGATAGGATATAGGATAGAGAGTTAAGTGAAATGAAATGTCATATTAAATCACTTATATCCCTTGTGTCCCTTGTGTAAACTTTGGAAAATCGTAGTAGGTAAACTTTTAGTTATTCTTCATTAATCATTATTTACGCAAAAATTAGAAGGGCTACTCAAAGATTTTTCAATATTCTATTCTTCTTTTGAAGGGTAAAAATATGTTTGCCCTTCACTGAAGGGTAAAAGTGCCTCCGAAGGGCATCGAAGCCTTCAAAAATTAGGCCTGAATCCAATGTTTGGGTACAAAAATAAAATGAAGGAAAGTGAAAGACTAAAATTATCACACTTTTCGTCAATGTCCGAGGATGCCCCACTTTGGGCGTTGTCCGAGGAGGAAGTTTTGGATCGGTCATTGAAGAGCTTCATGAATCTCATCCTCTGTAAATAACCCTAAACCGGTGTCCCCCATAACGTGCTATAATAGTATTGATCCTCTAATGCAGCCTCCATGAGGCATGCTCATCTGGCTGTTGAGTCCTTGCTCTAAAGAAGTGAGTGATCTCCTTTTGTGAATGTCTCCCTCTGTCTGGTCTCCTCAAGCGACTCTCCCAAAGTCTATGAGTCTAGCAAAAACAACCTGAGGCATCTCTAATCCTGATATCTCATAACTCTAGCCAACGCTCCAATTCCCTCTCTGAGTATACAGGAAAGCGACCTCGTATCTCACAGTATATCGGACAATGACAAATGTGACGTAACTATGTATACATTTAGGAAGCCTCCCTAGAACCTTGTCCCCAATCAAAGAGCATGAAATTCAGCATACATATCTACTATGGCAATGCTCAATAAACAAACCTTCCCTTAGAATCTCGAATCATGGATTACTTTTCTTGCTCACAATTGGCTCTAATTGGATGTAGTGATGTATGTCAATTGCCTCACATTGCAGCTTCTCACACTATGTCCAAACTTATCACGTTCAATTGGCCCAAACTTATCATATTGAGTGCCATTGGACCCAACCTCCTTGGATATTAAAATCATTTGTGTGTGTATATATATATATATATATATATATATATATATATATATATATATATATATATATATATATATATATATATATATATATATATATATATAAGCTTTTTGCTATCAACCCATCACCGCCGACCAATTGCACTATAGCCTCCCTTCCATGTTCACATATGAGGAGATGAGGACTCTATTGAAATCATAGGATTTGCTCACAAGTTTTCTATCTAGAATGTCGTCTTTTGGACAAGATGCATTGTAGGATAGCCTCTGGAGGGGCTAGAAGGAATGTGCATAGTGTCTGTCATTTATGTAAATAAATGTAGCAAGGCAATGGGATACAAGCTAATCTTAACAAGCAATCTCAGCTGTGGTCTCTTCCAATGTCGGATGTGGTCTCTTGGAATATTTGATTACAAGATTTGACCAAAAGGGGAAATTATGTTGTTACATGGTCACATGCTAATTACTATATGTTGATTGGAATGCTAGCTAAACTAGAGATGTGACACCAAAAGGAGGGACCATCTGCAAAGGAGCAATGTGCACCAATGTGCTTAAAATACCCTAAGGTTCAACCCATTAAGACTTCCAAAATGCTAAGGTTCCAAAATTCAAAGGTTATGTCCGAAGGTCAAAAACCTAGGGAAATTGGATGCTTTGTGTGTGTCCCAAAAGTCTTCAACCATCCCTACATAGGAGGGGGAGAGCCCTAGAATTAGGAGATGAGAGAGAAACTCTCACACACATACACACAAGCTCCTTTACACAAAGGGAATGAGGGACACATGTCAGCTCCCTAGCCCAAATGTCCACAAGGTGTACTCAGTTTCTATTGGATGGCCTTGGAGGTGGACCAATGAGAATTAAACTAGATTAAATCTAGTTTAATAAATTTAAAAATGCTAATTAAAATAACCAATAACAATTAAGCTCTCTAGAAGACTATTGGACAATCTCCCAGTCCAATGAGCATTCAACATCCCAATGGCTTGCCTGATTCCTATTGGCAGGAGACAAAGGGGTCCAATGAGAGTTTAGTTGAATTAAGTAATTACCTAAATCTCTCACAAAAGGGGAAAGGGGAACACATGTCAGAAGACTATCACTTATGCTCCTTAATTTTCATTGGCTAGGCCTAGGGAGGTCCAATGAGGTGGAAGAATGAGCAAATAACAAGAGGGGTCGATCAAGAGAGAGAGGGGACTGATTTTTGGAAGGCATTATCACTCACACACACTCACACAATCTCCTGTGTGAAGCAAAGAAGGCTCTCTCTCCTTCTAAGCTTGTGAGAAGGGAGGCCTAAACCAACAACTCTTGGCTTTGTGATGCAAATCCAACCAAGTGCCAAGCTTCAATGAATGCTCATCTCCTCTACCATGCTAATTAATAAGCTAAGCTATGCTAATATGAGTGATTATGTGAGGAGATGTACATCTTTCTCGTAAGAATACTCCTTCTTCCTCTCAATCTACTCTCATACCCCGCTAGCTCTCACCATCTTTGAAGGTGTGTGAGGTCTTGGGTCTGAGACCGTGAGGCAATTGATATTGTGTTTGATAAGTGTTTTGCTTAGTGCATGAAGTTTCCATCTTCATTGCACTAGCTAGTATTGAAGGAACACAAAGAATTGTATTGTAAAATATCTCTCTCGATGGGAGAAACCATAATACAAAGCCTTTTGGAGGGGGGACCGGCTCCATGCAAATTCGGTCCTCAACTGTTGTCAATTGCTTAATTTCTCTCTCTTTTGAAGTATTGTTCATGCTATCTAACTAGGTGTTATACTTTTTGTTGTTCTCTCCACTCAAGCACTCTTGTTATTCTCATTAGGAAGCTATTCTAATGAAATGCTCACTATGTTCATGCTATTTTCCGCTACACACAATTTATTAGACAATTAAATGTTACATTGACTTATCAAAGCACAAAAGTTGCTGATTAGATTTTAGTTTCATTTGCCATCTCGTGTACTACATCTTGATTCGAGATGTCATCTCTTGGCAACATTTTGAACGCATATGCACTATGTAAGAGGTTGACATAGCCAAAATATAAATGGTGAGATGAAGAATCAGCACACCAAGTTCTTGATGTGTGTTATGCCTTAAAGGGCATCTCTTGGATTGTTCATATGTTTGAAAGTGTCTCAATTGTTGTCTCTTGGACTATGGTTACCCTTGAGAGCACAACAGGTTGTTGATGAAATTCCAATCCCAAAGGTCATCTCTTGCCATGTATGCAAATGTGGTCTACTTTTGAGATTCCAAAAAGTTGTTAATTGGTTGAGAAAGATGTATATTTCAAGCACTTATTGGTCAATATGTATGCCTAGTGCGATGCCCTTCTAAGAAGGACATGTCCAATAAGACATCAAAGCTTTTGGTAGTTTTTGTTAGATACAAAGCGACGGTGTCTCATCAGATTCAAGCATCTTGGCTTGCATATTCAAGGGCAGTGGCATTGTGCAAAAAGCTAATATGGTGAATATATACAATGTGAAATTATTAGTCGAGGATGATCCAAAAAAAATGATACGCTTGGCAATCTTCTGTTGAAACATATGACAATAGTATGGTATTTGCAAAAGCACGAAAAGTGCTTAGCTACCTTCCTATTCAAAATTGATTACATAGTATGTCCAAGTGGCGAAGGACAAAGAAGGTCTAGGTTGTTTTTCTCGGATGCAAAGAGAGGACCTCTTAGTAGATTCAACATCTTGACTTGCATCTTCAAATTAGGGAAGTGGAATTATGCGAAAAGATGATATGGTGAACATATGCAAGGCGAGATTATTAGTCGAGGACGAATCACGATCCAAAAAATAGAGGAGAGAGGGACGACACCACATTTGCAAACCCTAAAGGTGTGTTAAGTGGTCACACGAGATGAGTTTATATAGAGGGGAGCAGGGGGCTATATATAGAGATACGATATATAGCACAACATGCACTCCAACCCTTACTCCCTACTTGAAACATCTTCCAAAAAATTAAAGGCGCCCTCTTTGAGTCACTTTATCCCAATCCACTTGTGATAAGTCCTCCTATGGTACACTCTACACTGTCTTATGAGCAAACTCCAAAATAAACTAAGTAAAAAATGCACCAAACTTAAGAGGAAGCTTAGCCACCATTTCTGTACTTGAGAAATTCTAAACTACCCTCATGAGACGCTTCATGTGGAAACACATTGGATATACTCGATACATGCTCTCTCTTGACCACTTATTTGCTTTATATATTTTCGAGATTGGGGAAACCTAATGCCAAAATTAACACAATATCTCAAAACTTCACCAAGCATCAAGTAGAGATGGAATTTATAAGCCTTAATATGGACATTTGACATTTAAAGTTTTTAATCTATTGCCTCTTGTAGTAGGGAACACATTCTCCCGTTGAACTAGATATATATGCAATGAGTTTCAAGGAGTATTATACCATTTGCACTACTTGTATCACCTCTAATTAGCTACACTAATAAGTATTTTCATAATCATACCATAAAAAAGTAAGATCTATGGCGCCACAATCTCTCCTTTGAAAGTAGACATAGTAAATAGGTCTTGCACAACTTTCTTTAGGAAAATCTCACCATACAATATACCTTCTAAAAAAAACAAAAACAACTCTAAGATATGAGAAAAAGATATAGACAAGTGCCCAAACTTAGGTATTGATTTTTTCAAGGTCATGGAATATGAGAGTTACAATGCATTCTGATGCTTCTTTGCAAAAATGAATTACGAGAAAAAATAAAAACATCACAAAATAACTTGATAAAACATAGTATAAGTACCATAGTATATACATATATTAAAAGAATACGAAATATGATTAGTGCTTAGTATAAAATAATCACTATATTGCGATGTGGAAAGGCATGCTTAGTAAGTATATATGGGTTGGACCTAGAATTTGTTACTTGTAACTAGTGACTAGATAATTACTATATAGTAATTGCATTGAATTTAGGATTTGCAAGTCAACATAGTTACTATATAGTAATTGTGTGGAATTGGGATTTACTATATAGTAATTGTGTGGAATTGGGATTTACTACTTCTATGTAGCAACTCCACTTAGTACTATATAGGAAATCTAGAGCTACTTGAAAGTTGCTAGTTCCATCCAGCAATTATAAAGCTATCATATAGGAACTTAAGAATTTTCTAGTTCAATCTAGCAAAAAGCTCCTTACTTCCTACTTAGATCTAGGAAGTACATGGAACCCAAAACTAATTTCTATATGGTAACATGTCAAAAGCTCCTTGTGCATAATTAGGCAACACGTTAATAGCCATTATGATGTGCATTTGTCAAAGCATAATGTCACACTACACAAAATGTTGATATGGGCAAAAGAATTTACGATGGTATTAATAGTTAGGGACTGCTAGAAAAAAATATCGCTTGGCACTTCTTGGTCACATGTATGGAAAATGTGGTTTAGTTCAGAGAGCACAAGAAGTGCTTGAGGAGCTTCCTATCAAGAGTGTGAGTCTTCCTTTGTGAGCTCATGCTAAGCTCTTTGCGAAGACGAAGGATTTGTACCAACACAGTAGGATGCATGCTAAAATTCGTGATAGTGGGTTGCTTGAACAGAAATCATACTTAGGCAACAAGTTAGTTAGTATGTATCTCGAGTGTAGTGCACTTGTCATATCACAACAAGTCCTTGACAAGCTTCCTATCTGGAACGTTGCCTCTTGGACTACATTGATTGTGGGATATGCGCAACATGGGCACGCTAGAAAGTGTCGAGATTCTTTCAGTGGATGCAAAGAACTAAGGTTGGGCACACTATTCCTTATCTAGAGGTCATCCATTGGTCAAAGTGTTCTACTTGTGAAAGAACCAAAGTATCGATCATGGTGTTGCTTCTGAACTACAGACATCGTGTTCTCAACTCACGCTAGTTTCACACTCAACTGCTAAGTATGATACATATATCTATTTGTTGTCAACAACACTGCAATGTGGTTGGGAGAGGGCTCCTCAATAACATATCACTACCTGAAAACCAATTGATTTGTTGGAATAGTGAACATACCCTTATAAGTCTATGCAACAATATCACTTCCTCACCATTGTCAGACCTCCTGACATTCAACACAGTGAACAATCCAATCTTCAAAAGTATCAGACTATTACGGAACAGCCCCACAAAAAGGTCTCTTTATGCATATTGCTTGTAGATGAAATTGTAGGTATTGTGGTCGATTACACAGACAAACAACCTTTTGAATTGATGCAGCAAATAGATACTGAAGGTGAGCTGGCAATCTTACACAACATGTACGTCACTCCAAGAAGAAAAGCATGTAGTATGATGGACATGAATAGTTTGGCTCTATCAAATTGCGTGATGAGGCAGAGCTCATTGAACGCAACGTAATATTCCAATACAATGGAGTACCCAACGACGATTTTGAAGTAGATGATGTCGCAATAGAGACGGCCATGTTCCCATTCCTATTCCGGTTTCACCATGACAAATACCACGGTGACATGAGCTTCTCCGACTACATCACGATTGAACCATTTGGCAATCATGGCACAGTAGTTAAATAGAAAAGACTTTAGCCTCGGGTGTTGTTCATAATCTCGCAACCTTTTTGTACAAGTCCTTGTGTAGAATTTTTCAATAGCTTTTATTAATGATTGCATGTCATTGTAAAAAAGCTCAAAAAACAATTCTCAATGTATAGGCTAGCCACATGGCATACATAAGCGCATGTCTTTTTTGATCTGGAGGAAGACAAACTACCCCATTGATTTTTGTTATCTATCTATTGAGAAAAGAAAGGGTCATATAACAACTCTGGAAAGATGAATAGAGAATATAAGGACGAATATGTGTTTAATTAAGCAACGTGCAGCTGGACTAGAACTGCATCTCTTTCTTATCGTCTGTGTTACAACCATATTATCATAATTCAAGAGGGAGCAAAAAATTTCAACGCCTTATTCAGGGGACACAATTGGATGTCTTATTTTAGGGACAGGCCTTAATCTTGTCATGCTCCAATTGTTAGAATGGATCAACTACTTCCGTTCATGGACAGAATGTGACGGCAAAATCGCCCCCAACATCGCAAGTGAATGTGCTAGTCGCATCATCCTTGGACCAGCTGTAGGCATCCGGACATATCCCCTTCACAGTGTCAGAGTAATCAGTCTGAGCGTCTTTGTTAGGATTGACGCATCGGTCTCCTTGTCTGTAGTTCGGGGGGCACTGGTCGATGGAAATCTGGCATACAACGCTGCTAGCTGTTGCTTGACCATTCTTTATGCAGTTACCACCCGTGTATGAGATTCCCAGAGCGACGTTGAAGCCATCGACCAGACTTATGTCCATGGTATTCATGTTGTTTTGGCCCACGATGGTAAACTCTGCTAAAGTGGACGGCGTAGGGTTCAGCGAAACTCGGCCAGACCATCCATCGGGTACACTGATGGGCCCCGAAGATTGTGTAGGTGCTAGGTTCGTTCCGTCAGCACTTGTGCCTGTGAACTCGAGAGGGCCGCCTGTTGCACAGTTGTTGATGGCCGTTATGGTTGTTGCCAAGACTCCTGCAAACCACACACATGCACAGGAATGACTTCCCACTTTAATTCACTCGTTGCGGACAATGACAACATCATGAGCTTTTGCAACGGAGGCACCTCGCGCCTAGCTATGTGTAGGTACAGTTGGCCCCCAACTACACCTGTGTATAGGCTAGACTCCCCGTGTGTGCGACCGAGGGAAGCAAGCCCCCTGCTGCCCTGGACCGCACACACACGGGGAGTCTAGCTATACTTATAGGTAGCTTCTTGTGCGTAGTATACTAGGGTCGTATTCAAGCTAGCATAGCTCAGGCTGTTGTTGCCTTGTGCAACCCTCCCAGCCCAAATAGCCCTTACGGGTTGTTCAAAATTCCAACACATCAAGCAAGCGTAGCTCAACTGCTAGAGCGGTTCTTGCCCTCTTCCAACCCAGTTGGTACCTAGCGCCTAGGGATTGTTCATAAGTCGATATGATGGTCAAGCACATAGAGAGGAAGAGAGAGAATTCAAGTATTAAGGGGTGCACAATACTAATTAGTCATAATATACAAATTCGTGCTTGCATATAAAGTATACATAAACAATCGCGCTTACTAAATTGTGTGTGTGTGTGTGTGTGTGAGAGAGAGAGACTATGAAAGGAGACAATCACACACATATTTACCTCTAGAGAGGGTTGAAGCCACGAAGCAAACCAATACCAAAGATTGAACAAAAGCCATCTTCAATTCACAGCTATAGACGTTAGGCCTATATATGTTATGAATGGAGCTTAAGAGCCTTGGTTTAAATAGTGGAAAATTGATGTGTTCTGCACGTTACTAGGTTGCTCCTTCGTTCATTGGCCACCTTTGGACTTTTCCACTTTTGTCTGAAGTTTCTTTGAAAAGGTGGGCAGACTTTTGCACCCACCTTCCAAGGAAAAATTACTTTGAATGCAGCTCATCAATCATCTTCTCATTTCAACCTTTGAAGTTAAAAAGGACCTTTGTCTATACAAGAGTATTCACGTGCCATTCATTGGACACCTTTGGACTTTTCCACTTCCGTGTACACCACAATAAATAAATAAATATATATATATGTTCACACACACACAAATATATATATATATAAATATTAATATATATACATATATGTATATTTATATAAATAAATAATCATATTTTGATATACATAGACACAAATGCGTATTTGTATTTTTATAGTTGTGAGGGCCATGCAAGGGCCAAAGTTCATGAAAGCCCTGACACCATCATTGAGAGAGAAATCCTGCCACTCTCTACCCTGGCACCTAGAGGAGGTAGTGCCATGCAATTTCTCATCTTTTTGTTTGTTAGTTTTCCTTACCCTATCACAATGTACCTTGCATGATTGATGTTGGTCATAACACTAGGTTGCAATTAACTCTCTCTCTCTCTCAAACACACACACACACACCTACACACGCATGCATGCGTGCGCACACACATAAACACAATTAAAATACTATATAGGGTTTTTTTGGCAAGCCAACTCCTTGAAGCATTTCCAAGTAGAAATGTGCTTCTTTTAAAAAATTAACCAATTATATAAGCCTACAATAAAATCCATTCATGTGCTTTCTAGTAGTTGGGCAGAAAGAGAGGGACATAGAGCTCTTTGACAATATGATTTTCAAACAGGCTACTTGTCTTTAAATCTTATTGTCACTTTTCAAACTATCATTGACTACGCTAGAGTGCATGGTAAACGGCTATATTGTTGTTTTGTGGTCTTTCACAAAGCCTTGGGCATAGTCCCGTCCCACAACAGAGATTATTGTGAAGATTGTAGGACTTGGAGTGGAGGTTGAGCTATGGTGGGTTATTTTGGTGTTATACAAAAATGTGATTAGATGAGTTCAAACACCGTACGGTGAGTCAAAAGTTATTCATTCCACCATCAAAGTAAAATAGGGTTGGCCATTCTCTTTGAAGCTCTCTGGCTTATATGCAGATGAGATCTCATACTACAATGATAGAGGAGGAAGTAAAGAAGCATCTCTAGCCGATATCTTGATTTGATTTCTCCTATATGGAAGTGACGTTGTACTTACAACTGGTTTTCCCAAACAACTTTAGAAGCAGTTGCATGTCCTGCTCTTGTGCGCACATAGTACACTCATGAAGCGATTGAAACTCAGAGTGAGAGAGAAAAGTAAACAACGTAACGCAAAATTGGGTACAAATCTCCCCCTATGTAAGAGTGAACACATTTCCTCGTGCATAGTTTTATAGATTTAACTTTTCATTTAAGTGCTCAAAAATAACAAAAGTAATTCCATCGTGGGCTCACTTTTTAAAAGTGGCTTATCCTCCAACTCTCCTACCATCTACATTAACTAAATGTATTTCAATTAAATAAATCCTTATTGCGGTCGGTGGGTTAGTAATTTTCCAATGAGTAGGTGTGTACTTATTTGGGCTGAAGACCAATGTCCAAGGACATTAATATCCCAAGTTGATGGAATATCTCTTTACTTTTTCAAATACTCATAGACGTGAAAAAGGTTCATATTTTTTCTAAAATCAATTTAGATAACGGAAATTCATTACTTTTCCATATTCTTTACTTGTCAACTTTGGGTTGCACGTACTATTCTTCATAAATGATTTTTACTTTTGTAGCAAGAATTATCTCATCTCATATATAATATAGAGCCTTGACATCACCGACGCATAAGCAAAATCCAAAGATGATTTTTTTTCCTTTGACTTATATTTTTTTCAATATGTGGAGGCTATCATTGCCCCTTTTGGACAATAATATCCTTGCATTAGTACCTTTTCTTTGTCTAGTAGTTTTTCTCAAAACCATACATTGTATATCTATCATTCATAAAAAGGGTTTCATCACTGAGTCAAAATTAAGTTGCTAGAATATTTTTGCAATCCCTCAAAAAGGATGTAGAATTGTATTGTTTTGGTGCCAAGCTAGTGTTAACAAATATACTAATCCCAAAAATGAATAGACTTTATGCACATATTTTTTTTATTTTCTCAACTTTCTCTCAGATGAAATTATATGTGCTAAGTGTTCTCTTTATTTTTTAAAGAATAAGCTTTCACAAAATAAACAACAATCTATGCTCAAGTGTTGAATGTGTTCTTCTTCAAACTTACTAATATAAAAACCAAAATATCATTAAAGAAAACAATGACAAAATGCTGATAATCAAGAAAATTATTCATCATGCGTGCAAATGTAGCATGTGCATTTGATAAGCCAAAGGGCTATTACGACAACATGATCAATGGTGCTATGGCATCGATGAAAATCTGCTTTTCCTTTTACACGCTTGTCATCATCTTCAACCCAACCACTCAATTTTATATCCATTATGCATCCAAACAACTTTTCCATAAGAGACACATACATACATACATACAATTATAATTATGTATAAATTTTTTTATATAATATATTTACGTGTGTGTGTGTAAGTGTGTATGTATTTGAAAATACACACACACACTCCACCTACTTGTTTTTATATACATATTTCTTTAGGTTTTTTTAATAATGATCTTTTTATTTCTAGATGTGTGTGTATTTATATTTATATTTACATTTATTTATTTGTATTTTTACACACTTTTATAAAAGTGTGTGTATATATATACACACACACGCTCACACACACACTCTCTCTCTCTCTCTCTCTCACACACACACGTTATATATATATATATATATATATATATATATATATATATATATATATATATATATTGTGGTGTGCACGGTGTTTGGCCAAACAGGGTGTGTGCCAGCAAGACGACGAGCAGTTGTAACCTCACCCTTAACTCAATATAAGGGGTTGCCTCACCAGAGAGAGGTAAGCCTAGTTTGGTCCCGTCTTTACGTTGGTGGAGGAGACAGGCAGTGAAGGAGTTGTTCTTGATTCTCCATTTCATGCTCTAGCCTATACACGCTGCACAAAAGTATGGCTTTCCCGTTTGATACAAGGTGACTAGCCCTCTGCTCATTACCAGCTCCCTTTCGGACCCAAGTTTTGGGCACTTCTATGCTTCTCATTAATCTTAGTGCATGCATGTTTTGTCTTCTTGGATTCCCCTACCGCTCTTCTACGTTTTGTGTGAGCAGCCATCACCATCCCTATCAAACTCAACCAAGCGTGCCAAGGCTAGGTGCCCAACCAGGGGTGCCAAGGCTGGGAGCAATGCGAACATGAGAAACAAGAAAGGCTTTCCCAAGCCGAGCTACTCAAATAAAGAGGCCGATATGTTGCGCCTGTTGCTACTGCATGCCACCACCATGGAGATCTTCTTCTCATCTCTCCATCGACTTCAACATGGTAGCAATTTTTAGAACCTAGCTCCTAGTAGCATGCAACGTTCTTTGCTAATTATCGTTGAAGGTAACCCAAAGTGGTGTTTTCCTGCTTGTTGAGAAACAACAGTTCAACAATTCGTAGAACTGCGAGGAGTTTCTTTTCATATATGCCTAGAGCTTGGGTCAAGCCTTCGACTTTCATAGGCTATGGCGTGCCCTTCTTGGAGAAAACAGCTCCAAGGCAATCGCCACAAGCGTCACATTGGACCTCAAATGGCTTTGAGAGGTCTGGCAGTGTAAGCATAGGTTGAGATATAACCTTCTCCTTGAGCTTTCCGAAAGCATTGTTATCCTTTGTAGACCATGTAAACTTAATGTTCTTTTTAGTTAGGTCATGAAATGGTCCTGCTATTAGTGAGAATTTTTCTATATAGCATCTATAGTATGCACACATACCTATAAAGCTTCTTAGTTCATGTAGATTCCTTGGAATAGGCCATCCTTTTATTACCTCTAACTTTGATGGATCCATTCGGATGCCATCTTGAGAGATAATACAACCTAAATATTGAATCTCTTGTGAGAAAAAATCGCTTTTCTTTTGATTTATGAAAAGCCTATTCTGTCTTAGAACTTGAAAATTTATCTGGAGATGTCACTTGTGTTCGTCCAAAGAGTTGGAGTAGATGATAATATCATTGAAAAACACTCCAGTGTAGCTGTAGTGAGACCTGAATAGCTTCTTCATCATTCGGTTGAAGGTAGCTGGTGCATTGGTCAAGCCAAAAGGCATGACAATGTACTCATAGAGACCAAATGTAGTGCGAAATGCGATCTTCACAATGTCTTTGTCCACTATCCTTATCTCGTGATAGCCACTTTTTAGGTCAATCCTACTGAAGTAGGTCGACCCTTGTAGCTTATCAAATAGGTCTTCTACCCGTGGAACAGGAAACCTATTCTTGACAGTGATCCTAATCAGTGCCCTATAGTCGACACATATACGACATGTGCCGTCTTTTTTTTGCACTAGTAAAACCGGTGAAGAAAATGGAGATGAGCTAGGCCTAACCATGCCTTTCTCAACCAACTCATGCACTTGCCGCATAATCTCCTCTTGTTGATCTTGAGAAACTCTATAAGGAGGTTTATTAGGCGGTGAAATTCGTGGAAGAAGTTCAATTGCATGGTCTTCATCCCCTCGTTTTGGAGGTAACTCACTAGGGATGTTGTCAATAAATACATCTTGGAATCCACTAAGAAAGTTAAACAACTCTAGTTCTTTTTTATTTCCTTCATTTTTAGTTGACAAATCATTAGGTTCATTTTGAGAGTGTTTTACAAATATCATGTATGCAGAAATAGAGCTCTTTATTGACTTATCAGAAGCTTCTTTATGTACAAGGGGTATAGTGTGACCCAACACGTTAGCATCTATATACATAGTCTTCTCCCTATACGTAAAGTAAATACGCCTTTCAGGGAACTTGATGTCGGCAGCCATGTGATCAAACCATGGTGCCCCTAAAAGGACATCATCATGCTGAGAGGAGATATAAAAAAGTCCTCTTCATCTACATAACTTTGGACATGATGCCTTAGCTTCCCAATCAAGGGAGTAACTAAGGCTTCCGATCCCTTGAAACTCCTTCTGCGTTCACTTCATCTCCCATTTCATATGCTTGGATGCCTACCTTGGTGACCAACTCCATGGATATGAAGTCGTGAGTAGAGCTAGGATCAAAGAGAATAAATACATCATGTTCTCTTGCCTTTCCCCAAGCATAACATAGTGGAGATCCTTTGCGATGAGCGTCCTCTTCTTGCACTTCAACTACAGAAGCTCTAGGAGGCTCATTGTATGTATTCTTTTTGGGACAACACGGTAAGCATATCCTTGCTCCTCATGTTTAAAACAACGGTTATCCTTGCGATAATGCTCAAGCTCTTTAGGAGAGAGTTTGTTTTTTCCCTTGTAAACTCCCTTCTCCTTAGCTTTGCTGTTGTTACAATTTGTTTTTGCCCGTGTAAACTTCCTTCTCCTTAGCTTTGTTGTTGTTAGAGTTGCCCTTAGCAGACTTTTTGACATTGTCCTTCCCCTTAGTCTCATTGCAGTCCTTGCTCTCCATGGGCTTAATATTTCTCTTAGCCCCTTGTTGGAAATCGATTCATGCAGCCACCCTATGGTGAATAACCGTAGAAATAGTCCGATGTTGTTGGGAGTTAACATACTCCACCATATCCTCGGATAAACCCGCACAAAACTGTTCCTTCTACTCTCCAAAATCTATATTCTTGTAGACAGTGGCTTTGAGATATAAATCCCAAAACTTGTCTACATATTTGTCAATAGATTCGTAGGGAGAGAGCTTCAAGATTTTCCATTCGGTGAGCACTTTGTCTTTGGCATCGCTAGCCAAAAACTGCTTCATGATGGAAGCTCGTAGAGCTTTCCATGTTCGTGGACCTTCACCATTGGCGCGTAGGCTAGACCACCATTGACGGGTGGACTTTTCAAAATGCACGGCTACATGGCATAGCTTAGAGGACTCTGTGAAGCCCTCATCTCCAAATGCTGTATCAAACTGTTGGATAAAGGCCAAGACTTTGTACATAGCACCAAAGGTGACATCATAGGTAAGAAAAGAGATGCTGTTTCCTCCCTCTTTGTAATTTTTAATCTTGGACGACCTCTTCCAAGTGGCATAGGATTTCCTATGGCTTCTCCTTTTGTGCTCCTTGGGAGGTGCACCATCACTTTATTCAGAAGAGGAGGAGGATGATGAAGATGGAGAAGAGGGTGACCTCTTTCTCTCCTTTTTCTTATCTTGTTTCCTCTCTTCCTTATTAGAATAACGGTGAGACAGACTATGCAATGGTCTCCTCCATTTAGGGGGAGTTGGAGAACGTTTTGTCCGCCGTCTCCATGGTGCCATCTCCGTCAAGGTGGCGGGAGACTCACTCCTTTCTCAATCTTTGGGTGGGGGCTCTACCATTGAGACTTGGGCTCTCCTTTGTGAGGGAGATGTGCCATCTTGTAGTAAAGTTTTGAGCCCTTCGTACGAATTCTCCTCTTCCTCTCTCACTATAGAGAGCCCTCTTTTGGGACCTCACAAGGGGGTTTCCTAGGCACTCTCTCTTCTTGATGGGGAGCTTCGGGAATCCTGTGAGTACGTTGCTGTTGTAGCACTTCCCCTTGGAGGGATGGGTTGCCCATGGCTTGTTGAAGCCTACTAACAAGGTAATTAACAAGCATAGGGGCATCATTAGTAGCTCGTTCATTAGTAGAATCAAAGTCATCAACATTGATTTCATTCTTTTTACTATTGTCAGCCATTCTAACAACTTTTACGTGTAAATTTTTAGGTGTACTTTGCTAGTTTAAGCCCTAGTTGCTACTCCTCTGATCCCTTTAGAAAAGCACACAAGCACCTGTACCCGCGGCTCGAATATCATTAATTGCAAGGAATAGAAGAGAGGGTCATTCACCACCAAAATAGCACTGGCTCCTGTCAAACTTCTAATAGCTCAATAGTGGTAAGCTCCGTAGGACTCCATTATTAAGATCATTGCTCTCGACGATGTTGCCCCATTATCTACACGAAGCAGACGCACTGCAAGGTTGAAAAATCCCTATTCTACTTACTCAAATGCAATTAATAATACCAACCATTAACAGTCAGCTTGAGGACCTCTCTTCTTGAGCAAGAAAAGAGAAACCAATAGCTCTGATCCCAATGTAGCATTTGATGGGTAGCAACTTATGTGTAGCAAAAATTAACATAGACATAGTGAGCATTTCATTAAGAATAGATTCCTAATGAGCATAGCAAGAGGACAGAGAGAAACAAAATCATAACACCTCGTTAGAATGAGGCATGAACAATACTTCAAAAAGAGAGAGAAATTAAGCACTTGACAATAGTTGAGGACCGCATGTACATGGAGTTGGTCCCCCCTCCAAAAGGCTTTGTATTATAAGTTTCCCCCATCAACGGAGAAATTTTACAATACAATACTTTGTGTTCTCAATAACTTGTTGGTGCAATGAAGATGGGAGCTTCAAGCACCAACCTTACACTTGAAAACTCATAACATCAATTCCCTCGCGGTCTCACACCCAAGACCTCACACACCTTCAAAGATGGTGAGAGCTATCAGGGTATGAGACTAGATCTAGAGGAAGAAGAAGTATTCTTACAAGAAAGAAGTATTTCTCTTCACTAATCACTCATAGTGGCTTAGCTTAGCTTAGTAATTAGCATGGTAGAGGAGATGAGGATGCATTGTATCTTGGATCTTGGTTGGATTTGCATCACAAAGCCAAGAGATGTTGGTGTAGGCCTCCCTTCTCACAAGCTTGAAGTAGATGATGAGCTTTCCATTAAAGCTTGAGAAGGACATAGTCTTGTTTTCTCCACACATGAGTTGTGTGAGTGTGTGTGTGTGTGATAATCCCTTCACAAATCAGCCCTCTCTCTCATCTTGGTCGACCCCTCTTGCTATTTCCTCCTCTTGGCCCCTCATTGGCTCATGCCAAGCTCAACCAATAGGAAATTAGAGGCAGAATGAAGAGCCTTCTGACAAGTGTCCTCCTTTCCCCTTTAGTGAGAGCTTAGGTAATTCAAATATTTCATTTGAACCCCCATTAGACCTTTTAGCCTTCTGGCCAATAGGAATTAAGCAAGCCATTGGGCTACTTATTTCTCATTGGACCCCTTGGCAGGCTGTCCAATAGTCTTCTAGGACACTTAATTTTCATTGATTATTTTATCAAGTGTTTTTCAATTAATTAGACTAAATTTACTCTAGCCTAATTCTCATTGGTACACCTCTTTGGTCATCCAATAGGATTTAAATGGGAATTGGGGGGAACTGGGCTAGGAACCTAACATGTGTCCACTATGCCCTTTGTATAAAGGGAAGCTTGTGAGTGTGTGTGTGTGTGTTCTTCTCTCTCTTCCCCTACCTTTAGGGCTCGCCCCCTCCCTCCTAGGGTTGTGGGAAGAAGTTTTGGTCTTCCCACAAGCATCCAATATTGCTAAGCTTGACCATTGGACTTTACATTTAAAATTTAGGAACCTAAGTTTTTGGAAGTCTTAATGGGATGAACCTTAGGGTCTTTGAAGCGGATTGATGCACATTGCTCTTTTGCAGATGGTCCCCCTTTGGATCCCTATTTTCCCTCCTTTGGATCCCTACTGTGACCGGTCTGCCAACCTTACCAATATTCTAGCTTTTTCTCCCCTGGTACTTCCCTATATTAAATGATTAGTTTAGCATGAGAAAATCATTTAGGAGAATTAGATATCAGTTATTATGACACTGGCTACAAGGGTGTGGTAATTTATATCAGGACAACCCCCTTGTCTCAAGTTTAGCTTCAAGAACCTCAAGCCTTTCTGGAGTTCTTGATCATCATCTTGCTAGCGGATTTGTTAATTTTTCATTGTTGTTAAGGCATTTGCTTTTGCATTATGCTAGCGTTGGGACACAGAGTAGAAGTGCAGTATGGTTTGCCAAAGCTCAAATTGGCTTCTTCAAGGCTTGCTATTGTGGTGGATTTTACGACTTCTAATTGCTATTGATGATGACGAAGTTCAAGGCAATCATTGGTCTGGATAATGGAAGTAGATCAAAGTTTATTTCTTTGTTTTTGTTATTTTCAATTGCAAATTTCATAATAACCCACAAAGGAGTTGTTGCAACATTGCTGTAGAGGTGCCTTTTGTGGGCGAGAGCGCTTAAGAGCTGCAGACCCTCCCTTTTTATTCAGTTAATTGATCATTTAGTTAGTTAATTAATTTGATCTCTTTTCACACAGCTATATGTCTTTTCTCAATAAAGCAACACCTAATCAAAACCCTTTTGTTGAAAGATGTATGTCGCAAAAATATCGCATCCAATCCTCAGTTAGTTCTTCCTCGTCTTGAACAATACATCGAGATAGCGACCTACTATTTGCATAAGCGAGATGTACGAGTTCCATGCTTTGATGATGATTGGCATGATGTCGAGTCTAGCCCCCAAGTTCAGTCCCTAGTCCCTAAGCCGTTGTATGATCACTTCCCCCAGATGAAGCATCGAAGTTGATCTCTCTTGGTGTTCAGATTTCTCAGCCCAAATTTGTAAAAATGATGTCCATTTTTTTCTCCATAAAGGGGGAGGTGTGGTGTGTAGGGTGTTTGTCCGAATAGGGTGTGTGCCAAGAAGATGACGAGCAGTTGTAACCTCACCCTTACTCAATATAAGAGGTTGCCTCACTAGAGAGAGGTAAGCTTAGTTTGGTCCCGTCTTCTGTGTACACCACAATATATATAGATATATATGTGTGTGTGTGTGTGTGTACATGTATACACACACTCACAAATATATAAATATCAATACATATACATATACATACATATATGTATATTTATATATATAAGTATACTCATATTTTAATTGATATACATAGACACATATGCGTATTTGTATTTTTATATTTGTGAAGGCCATGCAAGGGTCGAAGTTCATGAAAGCCTTGACAAGTCTTGTTCTTGAGAGCAACATTGAGAGAGAAATCCAACCACTCTCTACTTTGGCAACTAGAGGGGTTAGTGCCATGCAGTTTCTCATCTTTTCTGTTTGTTAGTTTTCCATACCCTATCACAATGTACCTTGCCTGATTGATTGATTGATTGTTTATTTTACTTACGAACAAGATTTTCCAAAATAAAGTCATGCAAACTACCATTGTCATGCAAAATAGAAATTCTAGTTTTGTTTAAGCTGCCTTTCATATGTAAAAGAGAGTGAATGGGTGGGCACATACCATTATTATTGAAATATTGAATACTCACCTCGGCATGGAGATCTTCTTTAATCCAATCTAGTGCAAGGTCTTCACATGTTGCACCCTCTTCAACAAAATGGATTTGGGTTGTTGGTGGCATTGCAGAGGGGTTTGATGTGCATTGAGATTGCAAATGGCCATGCTTATTTCATTTGGCTCTCTTATTTGATAATAATTTTGGACACCACTGTGGCTAGGTTGGGATTTGAAATTTACTTTAGCTTAACATAGCAACATTAGATACATTTTTGGGAACAAAATGTGGTGCTTTCCAAAACTATTGTAGATGTTAGTTACCCATGGGACTTTTTGTTGGGGAAAGTCTGGTTGCAAAGATTGCATCAAGCAAGCAATTGAGCAAAATTTTTCCTCAGCATCATGCGCAAAAGAGATAGCTTCTTTGAGTGATGATGGTTTAAATGTATGAAGCTTAGCTTTGATACCTTAGTGGAGACCGTCCTTGTATTTGTGGAAAAGTGTCTGTTCTTAAGGGTTATCTTTAAGCACATGTAAGAGTGGTCAGGGTTGTCTTCAAGCACGCACAAGAGTAGCAAATGCTGCCAAAAGTGCTCCATACATTTAGAGATCGTATCCTCCTCGAACCAAAGTGAGACTCAACCATGCCCGATAAGCATTTAAATGAATTTAAGGAAATATAAAATTATCTTTTATCTTCTCTTGGAATCTAGACCATGTGATTGGTCAATGGTACTTGTGCGTAGCACGTTCCACCATAGAGAAGCTTTGTCCATAATATGATTTGATGCACACTTGATCTTGTCATGTTTGGAGAAGGCTTCTTCAACAAAATATGCATCGAAATTTCTTAAACATGCAAGAGTAGTTCCACCATCTTTATGCCCATTGAAACAAGAAAACATAAAAGAGCAATGGATTATCTTTTGCTGCTTATTAGTTGTTGTGTGTTGAATGCGGCATGCAAGATTTTTGCAATACAAATGTCTTCACTAGAGGCCTCATGTGATTGGTGATTCTTATCATGAAGCCAACGCCACATCTCTTGTAAGTCTTGTTGCAATAAGAAGACTTGTTGTTCCACTGTGGGTTCTGGGAGTGGGGTTTCATTGCCTAAGTCATCATTTGAAGTAATAATGTCCATCTTAATTAGGTTAATATCTGGGGCGAGGCATGGGTAGGTTAATGATGGGGTTTGTGTTGGTTAGATCTTTATCTAGAGGGTAAATGTACTTGCATTTGACCAAATTTGTGGCAATATTGTTCATGCAACTTAAAGAAAAATAGAAGGTGGGAATTCCAAGCCCGAGCTCATGGGTTTGTATTGCTGTTGATAAATTATGTGTGCAAGAACAAGGGAAAGAAGTACAAAATTTATGAGTACCTTTCCGGTGTAGGGGTCCAGACCCACATTTACAACAATGGTGAGATGGGTAGTGTTTCTTGCACATAACTATAGTAATGCATCCTTTGATGTGTCAAAACTAGTCTTGCTTGGTGGGCATTGCTATAGAATGTTGTCAGGAATGTTATGTTTAATGCAATTTAATAGAGTCTTTACGAATTCAAAATGTAAAAAACATTGATGCATTGCAAAAACTAAATTGTATTACCGACCTGGCAATCGTCTATGGCTGTCCTCTAAGAGTTCAAGGCAGAAAATAGTATTTGTATTCAGCTACATAAAACAGTGTGAATAGTTAAACATTTTGTCTTGCAATGAGACACAAAGTGAAAATGTAAAACATATAATGCACATCACACAAAAGTGCCATACAAAATTATGGTGGAGAGTTGGCACGGTAGTCTCCCTAGAAATTATAAGAACAGAAACCGTGCCCTGTCCTGTAGACTTTATGTGTTAGCCAAGCAAACACATAGGCATGGGGAATTGGAGACAAATAACAAACCTTGCAATTTTGCTGAGTCGGAGTCGTACTTGTGTACTCAAAATGTCCATTATTGCAATTTTGCTGAGTCGGAGTCGTACTTGTGTACTCAAAATATACATTCTTTTTGTGACACACATCATAGGAGTTAACACAAATACAAAAAATGAGTGTGATTTGCTACAAAACACAAATACAAAAGATGTAAAACATAGAGTTAATGCAAAGAGGAGCACAACTAAGTTAATGTCGTAGACTCTAGAATGACTCAGTGAAAAGGTTACAAATACTGAGTTTTGGGACGTCTCATGTTATGTTTAGACTCTACACTCTACACTACTATCTAAATAAAAAAACTCAAACCCGTCAAATAAAAAATAACTTTGCAATTAAATAAAACCCATTAAACTAAGGCGGATGTGACATTGGGGTAGGCATGTGATGGTCAGCCGAATTGGTGTGTTGGTATTTAGCGAGGCAGAACCAAAAGATAGCAGCACGAGTATTTCAGGTGGGTGGTGGGGTATGCTGATGGAGTTTAAGTCTAGGCCTACCTCTCTCTAGAAATCGCTTGGGTGTATTGTCTCTATGGCTCTGCGGGCTATGGTCTACAACTCTTAGGTATGTGCCTGCAGCTCATTGAGCTTGTCTCATTCAAGTCAAAGTGGGAGTTTTTGTCCCTTTCCATGGCCATGGGCTGAGTGTTTGTATCACCTTGTTGGAAGTGCGGCACTTGCCCCACGGGCTTGGCCCGTTTGCAACGATGCTGGTGGAACTTGTTTTGCTATGGGATCTCTCTATATGGCTTTGATTTGCGAAAATGGGAAGCAAGAGCTACAGAGTCCACTACCAGTGTTGTGTGCACTTCCTGCTTTCCCTTTATTTTCTACTCTCATGAGGCCAACATAGGAAAAATTTGTGAGACCCTCTTGGTCATGGTCGTAGTGGTGTATGGTGTGTGCAACACTTCCACATGCAATCCCTACTTCCCCAATCTTCTCCTTTGTGTGATTTAGGTCATCTCCGATCACCTGCAGCAGTGGTGTCGATTTAGCAAAGATAGATACAAAACATCTGATAAAGAAAGAAAACGACCAGATATAGAAGTTACAGAGATATGGTTGGGCCAATGAGACGAGCCTTATTGTTTTGCCTTTGTACTCTTAGTCTATGGGCAGGGGGGTTTTGCTACATTAACAAGACCACCACTTGTTGTACAGTGGTATCATTCTCAATAAGTCATCTTGAAAAGCTCTAGCTCTAATTGACATCACCAAGGTGCAACAAAAAAGTTCTTGTACTCCTTCCCTCTAAAATGAGTTGATCATCCTATGCTACCTGTTAAGCCCTCTTAAAACTTCCTTGTTGTTAAGATGCAAACGATACATACCGGAGGAAGGAGGACCGTGCTTCTCTCAAATGTGGACTCTGGAAACTTGCTCTTGGCACTACTAAGTCTCATAAGATTTCTCCATGTGGAAGGATGCCCAATGCTATACTCTCACCATTGTATTCAGTACCTGTCCACTTTCAAATCTCTCTCTCCCTCCCTAACCCATAACCTCGCACTATATTGTTTACTTGTTTATGCATGATGAATGAAGATAGCAAAGATAGCAATTGTTGTCTGTATTAGACGTAAAGTTTCTCCTCTCTCTCTCTCTCTCTCTCTCTCTCTCTCTCTCTCTCTCTCTCTCTCTCTCTCTCTCTCTCTCTCTCTCTCTCTCTCTCTCTCTCCGTGCATCAATATGTGACAGCATAGTATGCCTAGTAGCCTCAGTAGATCTCAAACAAAAACAGAAAAGGATTGATGAAGAAATGTTCCAAGATACAATTTCTAGTCCGATTCACATTAGCATATCCTTAGGGTAATGGCATTCAAACATATCTTCTCATGCGGTTGTGTGTGTGTGAATAAGAGGAGGAATATGGATTAACCTTTCTATAATCAAGAGTTGAATAAAGTGCCTCTAGTTCAAGACTATCGTATAGACCTTTTCTCACAAGCACTACGTTGTGCCACTTTGGAAACTCACAACGCTCATGTGAAGATGACCAAGTAAAAGCCTAGCGACTATAGTGACCCTCCTCATTAACCTTTCTATAGTCAAGGCTTGAATAGAGTGCCTTGAGCTCAAGACTATCTGTAGGGATCGGAGAGCACACACACAGAGAGCCAACACAAAGAAGGAGATAGACACAGTGTGTGGCGGGGCGGTACTCACACTCCAATGTGTAGTTGTGAGTATAGTTATTATGAATGAGTAAATGAATGGTTGTACATGGGAGGCTGAACAACGGGCAGCCGGGCACACGGGCCTTTAACCCAACAATCTCCCACTTAAAGGCAGTGTGCCTTTAAAGTGGCCAAAGTACAGCAAAAGAAGTCAAGCCATACCCATCAGCGATCTACAGTGTGCAAACCGCTGTGAGGCTAACGACTTCGTGAGTAGATCAACAGGGTTATCGTCAGTGTGTACCTTGACAAGCTCTATGCGCTTGTCCTCTAGCACCTCTCGTATGAAGTGATACCTCATCTCAATGTGCTTTGTCTTCGCATGGAAGATAGGATTCCGTGCCAACGCTATGGCACTCTGGCTATCACAATGTAGAATCGGAGCATCACAATCCATACCAAGATCTCCCACTAGTCGGGAGAGCCATACGGCCTCCTTGGCAGCCTCAGTGGCAGCCATATATTCAGCCTCTGTAGTGCTCAAAGCAACGCATGGCTGTAAACGTGATGCCCACGAAACCGGTCCACCTGCAACTGTGAACACATAGCCGCTAGTAGACTTCCTCGAATCCACTGACCCTGCATAGTCTGAATATGTATATCCGCAAACAGACATATCCTTCTCACCATAACATAGGGACAACTCTGAAGTCCCTCTCAAGTATCTGAGAATACCTCTCACTGCATCCCAATGACGCTTGCCTGGGTTAGACATGTACCTGCTAACCACACCAACTGCATGAGCAAGATCTGGACGCGTAGCCACCATGGCATACATCAAGGAACCAACAGCTGACGCATAGGGAATCTGAGACATCTCTGTAGTCTCCAAATCTGTCTGAGGGCAGTCATCATGGCTGAGTTTTACATATGGAGGCAACGGGGTACTAATGGCCTTCCCCCCTTCCATATGAAAACGCTCAAGCACCCTGTCAATGTACTCTTTCTGACTAAGAAAGAGCATTTTGCGAGAACGATCACGAGTGATCCGCATACCCAAAATATGACTGGCATCGCCAAGATCCTTCATGGAAAAATTCTCATGTAGCCTATGTTTCAAGGCATCCACATCAGAAATACACTTCCCTGCGATCAGCATGTTATCCACATACAAAACCAAAACAATAAGACTACCATCTGCAGCCTTGCGAGTATAGAGGCATGGGTCCTCATAACTGCGTACATAGCCCAATGAACTCATGAATGCATCAAACTTACGATACCATTCACGAGATGATTGCTTCAGCCCATACAAGGTCTTAAGAATCCGGCATACCATCTTCTTTGAACCATGAATAACAAACCCACTTGGTTGCTCCATGTACAAATCCTCGTGCAAGTCCGGATGTAAGAAAGCTGTCTTTACATCCATTTGCTTCAATTCCATGTCTTCTGTAGCTACCAAAGCAAACAACATACGCAAAGTAGACATCTTCACCACTGGGGAGAAGATCTCGTCAAAATCAATGCCCTTCTGTTGCTTGAATCCTTTAGCCACAAGCCTTGCTTTGTACCTAGGCTTTGCATCCATTGAACACAATTTTATCTTGTAAACCCACTTGCATGGTAGTGCCTTCTTACCCTTTGGCAAAGGAGTAAGCTCCCACGTTTCATTTTGGATCAACGAATCCATCTCTGACTGCATAGCCTGCTCCCACTTGAGCTTGTCAACACTAGACATGGCCTCATCATAACATGATGGCTCCCCGCAATCAGTCAACAATACATAATCCATAGAAGGCACAAAACGCTGAGGCTGTCTTGCACGCCGCTCTGAACGCCTCAAAGACTGTGCAGGAGGTGCATCTGGCTGTCCCACATCTACATGATCTCCCAACAAGGGCTGATCTCCCACTTGAGGGTCAATGGGCTGCCCACGAGCAGCCATGGGACCATCATACCGATGTCCATCCTCCTCAAATATCACACGCCGAACCTCAACCGTTCGCGGTGATGCTCTATACATAGAGTCCTCATGAAAAACAACATCATGGCTGCGCACAATCTTCCTATCAATAGGATCCCACAGTCGATAACCCATCTCACCAGAGCTACCATAACCCAAGAAGATACATCTCTTGCTCTTTGGATCCAATTTGCTGCGTTTTGCCTTAGGTACATGTACATAAGCTTCACAGCCAAAAACACGAAGGTGACCATACGAAGGTGGCAAACCTGTCCATACCTCTTCAGGCACTTTGAAGCCCAAAGGAACACTAGGTGAACGATTTATCAAATGCACAGAAGTGGCAACAGCTTCAGCCCAAAATCCATTTGACAAACCAGCCATAGAAAGCATACTACGGACTTTTTCCTGTATAGTCCTATTCATGCGCTCTGCCACACCATTTTGAGGAGGTGTATAGGGAGCACTAAGCTCGCGCCGTATACCCTTCTCAACACATAATGTTGTGAAAGCATGAGACATAAATTCACCCCCATTGTCCGTACGTAAGCACTTCAACTTACAACCTGATTGGTTCTCAACAAGAGCCAACCATTGCTTAAATATATCAAACACAATATCCTTCTTACGAATGGGGTATGCCCATACCTTCCTGCTAGCATCATCAATGAACGTAACAAAGTACATAGCACCTCCAAGAGAAGCATTGGGCATCGGCCCACATACATCACTATGCACCAAAGCTAGCTTTTCCAAAGATCTGTGTGGAACACTCTTCTTATGAGAAGACCGAGCATGTCGACCATAAAGGCAATGCTCACAAAACTCAAAACCACCAAAATCTGAAACGGGAATGTAATCCGCACGTGCCAACAACTTCAAACCTTTCAGTGACATATGCCCCAAACGCTGATGCCATAAAGAAGCAGGAGGTTGCTCAGTGATCCCCACAATGTGATCAGCCACACTAGCTACACAAAGGGAATACAACGTATTCCTCTTAGCACCTTTAACCAAAACAAGGCTGCCCTTAGTGATTTTCCAACCTCCATCACCAAAAGATACATTGAAACCAAGTGAATCCAACTGACCCACACTAATCAAGCTTTTTGCAAGAGCCGGCACATGACGCACACGCTGCAAGACAAACGTAGTAGAGTTTGGCATAGCCAAATGAATATCCCCAATGCCATGAATTTGCATAGAACGCCCATCGGCAATCCTGACAGTACCTGTGCTCGAAGCATCATAGTCATGAAACCACGACCTATGAGGCGTAACGTGAAAAGAAGCACCACTGTCAATGACCCAATCCATAGGCATACTACGCTCATGAGTGAGAAGAAAAGCGTCATCAAAATAGGATGCAAGCAACACATCACCAAGCTTTTCACTAGTAGTACTAGTCGGAGCACATACATGGTCATCTTGAGAGCTACACTCTCCCTGTGTTGCATTTAACTCCTCAATCTTGACATTGGACTTAGGCTTGTCCTTAGCATCATGGTCTTTCTTCTTACCATCTCCATTTTCCCTTTTCCACTTGTAGCAATCCTTTTGGAAATGGCCTTTTCTACCACAATGGAAACATTCCACATCCTTTTTACTTGTGCCTGCACGGGACTTGCTTCTAGATTTACCCCTGTTGGACTTATACTTGTCCATAGTCCTGCCTCTGACAACCATTGCACTAGAAGACTTACTACCCGCATTATTCTTTCGATTAATCTCTTCCGTGAGAAGACTAGACTCCACATTAGTACTTGTCAACTCATTCGCAGGAACCGAGTTACTTATGGCTGTCCTAAATGTGTCCCATGACTCAGGCAACGTGACAAGTAAAAACATAGCTTTTACATTTTCCTCAAACGTAATTTCCTGCGTAGCAAGTTGGCTGAAAATTGTATTGAACTCATTCAAATGCGCATTCATGGAAGCACCTTCCTCCATTCGCAAATCAATAAGCTTTTTAATCCAATACACCATAGAAGCAGCTGAATGCTTATCATACATATCGCAAATCCGCTGCCATAGCTCATAAGCTCCACCCTGTGCATCTTTCACATTGTAATAAACAGACTTTGAAAGGGAAAGCCTAATGGTAGACCTGCACATCTCATCCAACTCCTCCCAATCATCCCTCTCCATGTTCTCTGGCTTAACTCCCTGCAACTTTAGAGGTCGAATCTGTTTCTTGTGCACCAAGACATCCCAAATCTGATCTTTCCAATATGAGAAGTTAGCACCATCCAACTTCTCAATATTGAAAACTGTGTCCTCTTTAGTGCCCATTACAACAAGAATGCAACAATGAGAAACCTGTAACCAACCAACAAACTGCCACAACAAAGTAGTGTTGCAAATCTGACAACACCTGCTGCTCAATCAAAGAGCAAACGCTCATGACTCAACAAAGTCAAAAATCTCATTAGGCTCACTAGCAGGCCTTAAATTTGGAGGCCATTTTGGGCATCATTGACATTTTGGGCATCAAATGAAGGCTAGAATGGTCCACAAAGGTTTCACCGTGAAACTTTCTTACTAGGGGCAAAGTGTCATTAGACTCCAAAGTATAAGGAGTAGAGTGTCATATATATATATATATATATATATATATATATATATATATATATATATATATATATATATAATAGACTCTCTCTCTCTTCTATATACACACAGAGAGAGAGAGAGTCTATTTTATATATATATATATATATATATATATATATATAATGTGTTGTAACTTATGTATTCTTATTATCTCAAAGTTAGATACTTCAAAATACTATGCAATTTTGAATATGAGCTCTCTCATGTTTCAAATGTTTATTATGAATGCATGCATGTGTAGAGGTGTCACTTGTTATATTGTAGTGACATAGTACCGTACAATGTTAAGCGTCATTTGAACTGCACAACTCAAAAATCGATCGACGCCCAACTTTTATAGGCCGAGTGTAATTTGAAGCTCGATAAATGTAGACTAGGAGTCGTATATATTTAACCAAAATCTAAGGGAGGGAGTCAACTTTAAGGCCTGCTCACCAGGTAAAAAATAAAATTTGTCAAAATTTGTCCTTCTTAACGTGTGTGTATCTCTTTACTTTTTTAATCCTCTTCTTTCAATATATATGTACATATCGTTATTACATTTTTTGATAAAAAAATCGTAGAAAAAAATGTGCGAGGTGAAGATTTTTCTCCAAACTTCAAAAAAGAAATGTAAGAAGGAAGGGTGAGAAAAAGCTTACCTTGAAGTTTGAAGCCTCCCTTTTATTTTATGTACATGAGTTTGGGAGGAGAGTAACGAGTAAAGGGAAAGCTGCAAGTGATTAGCTGCCTTGCCTTTGAAATTGAGGTGTAATGCTCAAGACTTTGCACCTTAAGGGTGGAGACAGCCTCCCTTTGCAAAATGGTTGGAGAGAATTCAAATATGCACATTCCCAACCGCATGCCAAGGGTTGGTCTACAATTACCATCTTAAGAGCTACATGGTTTGAGTTTGTCTACGATTTCCATTTTAAGAGCTACATGGTTTGAGTACTACATGGTTTCTATCTATACTATTAATAAAGGGGGAGGGGATTCCAGCCCTCTCCTCCTGACAAGTGGCCGAAGCTCCTTGCTTTGGTCACGTGTTTGGAGAGGGGGTCATCGGTAAAAAGAGAGTTGCTCTCTCTCTCTCTCTCTATCCTTCACTACCATGCTCTCTCTCTCTCTCTCTCTCTCTCTCTTCAAACGCACTGGAGAGAGAGAGAGAGGGATAGAGGGAGGCAGAGATAGGTGGAGATAGAGAGAACTCCATCTCTCTGTGTAGAGAGAGATAGATAGATAGATTTTATTATTGTCTTCGGAGGTCAAATATGACCTATGGGACCAAAGTTACATGTGATGTAGTATGTGTATGGCTGATGAGTGACTCTCGATGCTCCAAAATTGTAGTGATGAGAGTCGCAATGGAGAGCCCACACTTCGGCTGGGAGAGGAAAGTGTGTAGGTCTAAGTTATGGCTGAAAATGTGAGAGAAGCAAGTTCGGATGTGACCAAAAGCTGAGCACTCTAGTAGTGTGTGGTACTCAGACTCTCGAACTTGCAGTGAGCATAATGTGCACAATCGATTTGACTCTTCTCCATTGCCCCAACGCCCTATCTTGCATCGAAGGAAATGGGAGCTAAGCCGAATCGCTGCAATAGTGCGTATCGCGGACAAGGGAATAGGCTGAAGCATGTAAGTGTGAGTACGGTTTCCTCTCTCAGCGAAGAACATGGTTTTGTAGTTGGGGGCAATATAGGTGGTGTAATGTATGAAACGTGACCCACCGGATTTCTCCCAAGCCGTAATACATTGGCGTTGTAGAAAAGCTTCATTCACTTGAGAGTCAATTGAAGCATCATGTAGCAAGTGTAATGCATCCCATCTCCCAAACCACTTCTTTATGTCTTGCATCCATCCCGTGCTCAAGATCTTGCTTTTATGCGTCTTTTGAACTTTTTTGCTTGCTTCCCATGCAATTGTAGGAAGTCGATGTGAGGGGTTTTGACGCATCTTTATCATGTACTCCACAACCCTTTCCATGCCCATAACCTCAATTGGAAGAGATCCCGACTCAAGAAGTACGAGCATATATGGTGTTTGTGTCTGAACTTGGAGAAAGTTTGTAAGAAAACGCTTTTAGACATTCTCAAACTCTTTCCAAGTAGACTTTGAGATGCTCCCGGGCCACACTTCAACTCCATAAAGAAGAACCGGTGTCACCAATGCATCAAAAAGATACTTCTTGAGAACCCAACACTTGATGTTTCCCGCATTACACATGTTCTCAAATGCATAATATGCTCTCTTTCCCGCTTCCAAACGACGCATAGCACATTCATGCCACTTGTGATTGGATGGAACCTCAAGGCCAAGGTACTTAAAGCTCTCAACAACTTCAAGTGTCTCATTGTTGTACACAATGCATGGCTTCTCCTTATGGTTGGTTTTCACAAGCATAACCTTTGTTTTGGATTCATTTACAATCAGCCCACTATGCAAGCAAAAGTTCTCAAGGACAACCATAAGCTTTTGTGCATCTTCTAAAGTGTGTGCTAGAAGCACTACATCATCCGCATACAACAAAAGCATGATTACCTCATTGTAAATAGTGACCTCTTCAATGCCTTCTTCTTGCATAAAGTCAAGTACCATTTGTTCCAATTGATCGATGCATAGACCAAAGAGAGTTGGTGACAATGGACATCCTTGTTTAACCCCAATAGTGCTTACAAAAATTTCTGAAATTTCTCTTCCCATGCGCAATTTAAAATTCACCTTCTCATAGATTCGAGAAACCGCAAGCATAAACTCACTTGGCACTTGGAGTTCTTCCATCCTTCTCCACAAATTGTTACGTGGAATCATATCAAAGGCTTTCTTAAAGTCCACAAAACAACAATACAATCGCTTGCCTTTCAACCGACTTTCCTCCATGAGAACACGAAGAGTGACAAGATGATCAATGGTGCTATGGCATCGACGAAAACCCGCTTGTCCCTTTGCACGCTTGTCATTCTCTTCAGCCCAATCACTCAATTTCATCTCCATTATGCACCCAAACAACTTTGTCGTAAGAGACCCAATCATTATAGTCCGGTAGTTACTTACATTCTTTACATCCCCTCCTTTATGCAAAGGCTTAACCCAATTAGTACTCCAATCATAAGGCATACCATGTTGAAGTGCAAGGTTGAACATATCACACATCCACTCATGGGTAAAATCTCCCGTCCATTTGATCATCTCCGGCTTAATACCTTGAAGATCTCCCACTTTGCGAGTGGCCAACTTTTCAAGCCCACCGCATACATCCTCAATAGTAAAAAAAGAGGGCATACATGGGAGTGAACCATAAAATGGCATTTTTTCAGCATTTGCTTGCTCATATAATTGCCTACAATGTGTGTACATATCCACTAGACTCAAGTTACCAAAATTATCAACCCGCTTGCCCCTCAAGTTTCTCCAAAATCTTCCACAAGGCATGTGCTTTTTCTTGGACTTGAAATTCTTGTTGCTTTACTTCCCATCTTCTTCTCTTCTTTTGAATCAATGCCTTGTATGTATGCAAATGACTTTGATAGTTGTCTTTGTCCATAGTTGCATCAAGCTTTATCAAGGACTTTCGAGCATCTTGACATTCTTTATCAAACCACCTTTTGCGTGATCTATCTTTGTTGATACCATGGAGATGCTTTATGGCAAAGCATTCTTTCGCACAAGAAGAAATAGCTGTCTTGAAAGCTTCCCATTTAGTTTCCAATGGTGCATCACATTGAAGATTTTTCATCCATAGTTTTTTCTCAACCATTTCAATGTACATTGGTGCCCGTTTGAAATCCATACATAGTGATAACTTCTCTTTCCTTTGGCTGAGATTATCATGCTTAGTTGCTTCTCCACATGAAAGGTCAATACATAAGGTGCGATGGTCGGATTCCGGGGTCCATTGACCAAACATAAAACTCTTTATGCGATACATGATGGCTTCAGAGAGTAGCATATTGTCAATCACACTATCCCCATTATGTCTCCTACATGTAAATCCATTGGTTCCACTCCACAAAGATACACCATTGGCAATGAGCATACCCGTGCTATTACACATGTGTAATTAAAGTAACTTTCCATAGTGATCCGGCTCTTTCTCATCCATTGAAGTACGATCATACAAGTGAACTTCCTCCAACTCCCTTGAAATGTATGGCATATCAAATTGTTGAGTATCATGTTGCAATGTTTTTGTGCGAGCATTCATATCCCCAAATACAATAACATCACCTTCACCTTTGAAATAAGCAATGTCCTCTTCCAAATCAAAAAATGGTTGATCTCTATCCATGCAAGCATAAAAGGGAGAATCATGATGAGGAATGTAGCAACCGGCTACAAAAATGGGTGCTCTTTTTGGTGTCATAATTTTCAGCCATACATAACGTTTGTACTTGTCATCTTTCACAATTGATACAAAATATTCCAATCCTTTCTTCACCATACATTCTACCCCTCCTTGTCCTCTTCGTTGCTTGAGATTCTTTGACCACATCAATGAATGTACATTGTAATCCTCCAAGCCGTTAATCCTTTGTGTATCATGCTCCCAAGTTTCAACAAGAAGTACAACATCGGCTTTGCTTGTTAGTTCATCAATGCCAACCTCCGCATTCCATGGGTATCCATTACAATTCCAAAAGCATATTTTCAATTGTAACTCGGTCTCATAGGTCACGCATCCCTATTTGCTTGAGAGACTTGCCTCCTCCTTGGGCACATTTTCTTCATGAGAGATCTTCTTGTTTTTATTATTCTTTTCCTCATATGCCTTGCGACGCATATTTTGTTGCTTAATAGTGCGATCTTCACATACAAAACATTTTGTATCCCTCAAATAGATCCAACTATTATCAAGGATAATCTTTCGCTTGGTCTCATCCGGCCTGGTGCATACAATTGGCCGTTCTCCCGAGCGAGGAGCTCCTTGCTTCCCTACTCTATGTGCTCCATAGACCATAACTCCGGACATTTCAAAGTGGGTTTTGAAGAAATATTCAATAACAATGGCAAGAGAAGGAGGTGTCTCTAACTTCTCTTCGGGAATTCCACGAATAACAATGTTCTTGGAACGTCGCTCCCGTTCCTTCAACTCCTCCACATCCACATTCTCAACATTCTTTGTTTGAACCATAGCTTGCATGAGTGAGGAATTAGAAACCACATTGCTACCACATACATCAGCCCAAGACTTGTTTGTGCATACATTTTTCATGTCACATACATCCCGGCTCATGTGTCAAATTTCTCCTCTTTCAATACATGGTCATGCTCTACTTTGCTCATCCGCTCCTTCAAAGCATTTAAGTCCACAAGAGAGCGTTTACATTCCTTGACTTCCTCTTCAAGTTGCATCAAACGTGTTGTTTGCATCTCAAGTGTCCTCTTGAGATTCTCATTCTCAACCACAAGTACCCTTAGTGTGCCATTCTCCATTGCAAGTGCTCGTAAGTCTTCGCCTTGTTTGTTTACGGTCTCTTGCAATGATACCAAGTACGCCATGATCATGGTTTTCGATGTCGTTGGTTGGGTGGTTGTGTTGCTATCTCCACACTTAGGAGATTTTGGATCATTTTCCACAATGGTTGTGGACCTTGTTGAAGAAGAAGAACCCTTGCGAGTGCCGGAAGACATTGTATGTAAAATAGGAGAAGAGAATCAATTTTGTTGAACCTGTTCACTTCGGAAATGCTGCTACAAAAATGCCTTCCATAACTCTGAAAATTTCTGTCTTTACATCAATGCGTAGAGGACTTTGTGCTCTTCGATTGAGGCTATAGATCACCCAAATCGGAGTTCAGATGAAGAAGTTATGATCAAAAGAGAACTCCATCTCTCTCTATGCAGATAGAGAGAGAGACTGTGCACACACACACACACCCACACACACACACACACACACACACACACACACAGAGTCCTCTACGCATTGATGTAAAGACATATTTTTTTTGGGTAATGGAAGACTTTGCTGTAACAATATTTCAGAATTGAAAAAACTATTAAAACTTTTCGTTTTTGTTGCCGACTTGAAGGCAGTGTCAGACAAAACTCGCAAGGGTGGAAAATCCACACTCGCCATGGAGAATGATGCAAAATCTCCAAGGAATTTTGATGCTTATCCAACCACATCGTCTACAACAACGAAAGCAATGATCATGGCTTATTTGATCTCATTACAAGAAACCGTAAACAACTCATTACAAGAAACCGTCAATAAGCAAGGTGAAGAGTTGCGCGCACTTGCAATGGAGAATGGCACTTTAAGATTTCTCGTTGTGGAGAATGAGCACCTCAAGAAGGTTCTTGAAATGCAAACAACACGCTTGATGCATCTTGAGAATGAAGTTCGAGAATGTAAACACTCTCTTGTTGACATGAATGAATTGAAAGAGCGCTTGAGCAAAGTTGAGAGTGATCATGTATTGAAAGAGGACATGATAGATACAATACGACATGATGTATGTAAGATGAGAAATGCATCCATATCATGGGCTGATATATGTAAGGATAATGTGGTTTCTACATTTCCTATCACGTAAGCCGTTGTCCAAGCAAACAATATAGAAATGTGGACACTCAAGAATTGCAAGAACGACAAAAACGCTCAAAGAACATTCTCATTCGTGGAATCAAGGAGGAAAGCATGGAAACACCCAATCTCTTGCGGTTGCTATTGAAGAGTTTTTTGCCACACACTTTGGCATGTTTAGGAATCATGGCTTATGGTGCACATCGAGTTGGAAAACAAGGAGTCCCTCGCTCGAGAGAAAGACCTATTGTATGTACCATGGTTGATGAGGTAAAGAGAAAGACCATCCTTGACAATAGTTGGATCTACCTCAAAGGAACAGGTTGTAATGTATATGAGGATCGCACTCTTATGCAACAAAATGTACGTTGCAAAACATACGAGGAAAGAAGCAAGAAGGTTAAGGTGTCATCTCAAGAAGAAAAGCCACTTGAGGAGGATGCAAGTCCACCCAACAAATAGGGACACATTCAAAAGAAGAGGAGAAGGTGGGAAGTCGAAAAACAACTTCTTTTAGCGCAACAAAAATCACATGCATTTGGAAAATTTTGGCAAAATCTAAAAGGCAAGCGCGTTGAGAGCTTTGGTTCTTTGGTGACTTGACTCTTGAGAATATGTATATGCATTGCAAGAACCTCTATGAGCAACCCAATGTTGATAAAATGGAGTGTTGTAGCTCCATTCTATTTATGTCTCCCTTCTTTACCATTGAAGATGTATGCCGCGCGCTTGAGAAACTTGATACTCGCAATGCAGGGGACCTTCAAGGTGTCAAGGCTGAAATGATTAAATGAACAAGCAAGAAAACACGACATTGGATATGCGATATGTTTAACCTTGCACTTCAACATGGCATGCCTCATGATTGGAGTGCAAATTGGATCAAACCTTTGCACAAAGGGGAGATGTAAACAATGTGAACAACTATCGCACTATAATGGCTGGTTCTTTGATGGGAAAGTTATTTGGATGTATCATGGAGATGAAGATAAGTGAATGGGCTGAAAAGGATGGCAAACGTGCGCTTGGCCAAGCACGTTTTTGAAAGCATCATAGCACTATTGATCACCTTGTCACTCTTTGAGTTCTTATGGAAGCGTCTCGATTGAAAGAAAAAAAGTTGTATTGTTGCTTTCTGGATTTCAAAAAAGCTTTGAAGATGTATGTAAAGCCTTCAAGTGCCAAGAGAATTTACTCATGTAGTCTTTCGCATCTACCAAAAAGTGATATGTCAACTACATATGGGACATGGAATTTCAGAATTATTTGCAAGCACTATTTGGTGTCAAACAAGGATACCCACATTCCCCAACCCTCTTTGGGCTACTCATTGATGAATTGGAATGCATGGTTCTTGATTTTATGCAACAAGAAGTCATATAGAAGAGGTTAAGATCGAAATACGGTGATCATGATTTTGCTTTACGCCGATGATATAGTGCTCTTGGCACATACCTTAGAAGATGCACAAAAGATTATGAGTGTCTTGGAACACTTTTGCCTACATAGCGGGGCAAATCGTGAATGGATCCAAAACCAAGGTTATGCTTGTAAAGACCCTAAATGACCAAAATCCATGTATTGTATACAACAATGAGCAACTTGAAGTGGTAGATCACTTCAAGTACCTTGGCCTTGAGGTTCCATCCAATGATAAATGGAAGGATTGTGCAATGCATTGCATTGAAACCTGAAAGAGGGCTGATTATGCATTTGAGAACATGTGCAATGCTGGAGAGATCAAGTGTTGGGCTCTCAAAAAGTACCTCTTTGACACATTGGTAACACCAGTGCTTCTTTATGAAGTGGAGGTGCGGGGTGGAATCATTGGGAAGTCTACTTGAAAGACTTTGAGAATGTTCAAAAGCGTTTTCTCACCAAATTTCTCCAATTCAAGACACATACACCCTACATGCTCTTACTTCTTGAGTCGGATGGCTTTCCATTGAGGTCTTGGGCATGCAAGGGTTGTGAAGTACATGCTTAAGACACAACATAGCCCTTTGCATCGACTTCCTAGAATCGCACATGAAGCAAGTCAAAAGGTCCAAAAGACATGCAAGAGCCAAATACTAAGGTCGGGGTAGATGCTTGACATGAAGAAATGGTTTGGAAGATGGGATGCATGTCACTTGGTCAAGGATGCGTCGATCGATTCCCAAGTTATTGAGGCCTGCTTACAACGCCAATGTATCATGGCTTGGGAGAAATCCGGAGGTTCTCACTTCAGCCATTACACCACACAGTTTCCCCAAACTACAAATCTCTCTTCTTCTCCGAACGAGGTAACCAAACCCATCCCTACATCCTTGAGCCCATCCCGTTGAGGGTGATCGGCACCATTGTCTCCATTCGTCTTAGCTCTTGAGTGATCATCTTTTGACCACCTTACGTCTTCTTTTCCCCATATATTCATCCATGAGCTCTCCCTACATACCTTCCTCTCCCAACCACGATGTGGACTCTCTATTGTGACGCTCATTTCATCCATTTTTGAGCATCGAGAGTCACGTATGAC